>NW_010307374.1:0-29301 GCF_000700745.2 Antrostomus carolinensis
CCCGCAGCAGCGCGGAGCCGGGCGGGCAGGTGCCGCTGCGGCTGATCCGCCCCTGTGAGAGCGAAAGAAAAAAAAACCGAAACAAAAATAGCTGCAGTCCTGTGGGTTTGAAGAATTCACTTTGGAATGGCAGCAATACACGGAGGACTCGGCATTTATGCTAATTTGTGGTTAAAAAAATACTGTTTAAAACGGATAATGTCTGTGCAGCCGTACAGCTTTTATTCGTGTCAGCTGGAAGCTGTTGAGTTGGAGCAAAAAATTACCTTTAGAGTGTAGATTTTTGGAACTTGTTTTTACCACAACTATACCTTGAACATGAATAATATCGTTTCCCAAGTGAGCATCTGCAGTTCACTCCATACGGATTTGTTCCCGTGAGAGCTGGGTCAGAGCTGCTCAGCGGGGAGGGGGGGTTGAAAGCGCATCACAAGAAGAACAAACCCCTCTGATGGAAAGGAAGAAAAGTCCTTGGGTTACAGAGACTCAGACGTAGAGAAAACAGAGAGAGGAGGTGACTTGGACTTGCGCTCTGTCTTCTCACACCTGCGCCTGTCCCTGCTGAAATCAAGAGCATCTTTTCAGCCGTGGATGAGGACTGTGGACCACAGGGTTGGCTGTTTACCCTCTTGAAGTGATGGTCTCTGAACTGGGATAAAGCATTGGTGGCAGAAAAAGTCCTTCACCACCACATCATCCTCATTTCACTACAAAACTTCTTACAAAGTGGGTTTTTTTTCCATCTTTTAGACTAAAAAAGAGCAGAAAAATTAAGATTCACTAATCCTACTAGGAGTCACGTTCTGATTTGATAAGGAATAATTAATGAAATAGCTTTTGAACTGGAGAACAAATGTAAAGCACCATGCAGTGTTTTCACACGTGTTCTTGTTCCTTAATTGCTTGTGAGGATCTTGCTAACTTGATGAGGATGCTTGCAGCCCATTACTAATGCTGAAAGCCAGAACCAGTCAATTAAACTTTTAGTCCTGAGTTTCAATTATGTGTTAATGGACTAATAAATAATTTTTAAAAATTCTTTTGAGTGCATGCAGGGATTGAGAAATGATTCTGAGTACATGAAACTTATTAAATGTTGCATATTTTGCAGCTTCTGAGGAATGCAATTTTTTAAAAGTACACTATTTATGGTGAAAAAATGGGACTACAAATGGGGAATGGAACAGTCCCATTGGAATGATCTTGCATCTTTGGACTTAGGTGGATTTCTGTTCTTGACTTACTAGATGCAGGATGTGTTTTCTGGAAGCGCATGTAGTGACAACAGTTATGTTGCCTGCAAGGAAGCTCAGGAACCATAGTGGGATACTGTTTGCTGAGATTTCAAAAGCACCGATGATGATGCTCTGTCATCCTTATGGACAGCTCAATGCAAGTGGGGAAAAAAAGTGTTGACAAGGAGACTTCTTACCAAAAAGGAATACATTATGTGCTTTTTATGAGAAGTGTTCTGCCTTGACATAATCCCTGTTACAAGGTCATTTATGGAATATATGTCTGTTATTTCCCTCTGCATATAGCAAAAAGTACATTATTTGTCTGCATCTTGTTTCTCATGTGCTGCTTACTAGCAGTAAAATCCATGTTATGGAGGTGACAATCTGTGTATGACAGAATTGTGCTGTCCACCAGATAATTATGAACAATCAAAAGACAGAAAAAATGTTTTTCCCACCGGAATGTGGATTGCTGTTCTATAGCAGTGCCCATAGTAACCAGGGAAGGTCCGTCCCACTTCTCCAGCAGCGTTCAGCCTCCTGTGCTGTGCCTCAAGTCTTGGGCTGGGATCTTCGCTTTGAAGTGGGAGGATCCTCCTCTGGGAACAGGATTTGACCTCAGTCTTGATTCCTCTCTGCGTACGAGTGCTAATTACAGTAATTGAAGTGACACTGAGAGGCTGGGAGTTTGAGATGAAAAACTGATCCATTCTTCTCTTGCAATATTATGTCAAAAGACCCTGAGTTATAATTACTTTATATTAGTTTATTAATTTCAAAGTCACTGAAACCACAAGTGGGCATTGTTCTCTGGCACAAAAACGTACGTTGTATGACTGGTACCACTGCTGCAGAACCATCCAATCTTGCTGTTTCATCTTTATGCAGAAATTGTGCACAATCAGACTCTGTAGGTATGTTTTGTTAAATTAGGGCTGTTTCTAACAACTCTCATTTCACTTCCACTAGATGCAGTAAAATTTTCCTTCTCAATGCTCTTCTTTGTCTTTCTCTAAGATGGTTCTGTATATTATCTTTTAAAACAGTCTTTGCCAAAAGCAAATTATTGCTTTATTTTCTGAACACTTGGGCTGCAGAGTGACTCTGTAATTTCCACTTGTCCTAAAACAGGACAACAGAGGCACCTGGGCAAGTAGATTGAAAATGGAAGTTCCTTGAAATGAGATGGTGCTGGGAGTCTCTGTGATTACAGGGCTTGGTACACAATGTTTCAGTTTTCTGTGACCTCCAAGCTACTGAAGATGTGGGGTTGAACCAGATTTTGGGTGCTTTTGTTTTTTTCTATCTATTTTGTATTAGGTATGAGTGTGGGGTAATTATCACCTGCATGGGATGGTGTTTCATGGAATCACAACATTGTTTAGGTTGGCAGTGACCTCCTGAGATCATCTAACCCAACACCCCAGGCTTGCGTGGGGTCATCCAGAGCAGGTTGTCCAGGACAGTGTTTGGTCAGAGTTTCAACATCTCCATGGGTGGAGACGCTACAACCTCTCTGGTCAGCCTTTCCCAGTGTTTAACTGCCCTCATGGTAACAAAGTGCTGCCTTGTGTTCAGATGGAATTCCATGTGGATTAATTGGTGCCCATTGCTCTCGTCCTCACTCATTCCCAGCAGGTACTTATACATGCTGGTAAGATCTCCCTGAGCCATCTCCAGGCTGAACAGCCCCAGCTCACTCAGCCTCTCTTCCAATGAAAGATGCTCCAAGTCCATTTACCACCTTTGTGGCCGTAATATTTGTGGAGGTGTATACCAACACATGGTATTGATTTATTTTTACAGGATTAGGATTGATTTAAGCTTGTGTTGCACAGTCCAGCACCTGGAAGCAACCTCCGTTGGAAAATGGTTAGAGAAACCTCTGTCTCAGTAGAAATGGCTGTTGTTTCTAAATGACGGCTCTTCTGCCTGTGGTGGTGGGTGTGTTGCCAGGCTGCAGGCATTGGAGGGCAGGTGACAATGCCCATGTCGGCGTGTTTGAGCCTTTGCTTGGCTCTGGGAGTGAGGAGCTGTTGTGTGACCATGTGGCAGAGCCTTCCAGGCTGTGGTTCTCAAAGACTTGTCTTGTTGTTGGACCCAGCTGAGAGGTGGACAGTGCTACCCTGAGCTGCTCAGTGATGTGACATGAGCTTTGGTAGCACAGGGACCCCTTGAAGACTGTGCACTGCTGTGTGTGACATTCATCTCCTGTGCTTCCCCACGGGTGTATCTGTGCTCTGGGTACTTTGACAGAATCACAGACTGGTTGAAGTTGGAAGGGATTTCTGGAGGTCATCTGGTCCCACTACCCTGCTTAAGCAGGGTCACCCAGAGCAGGTTGCCTAGGACCATGTCCGAGCAGCACTTGAGTATCTCCGAGGATGGAGATTCCACCACCTATCTGGGCAGACTGCGCCAGTGCTCGGTCACCCTTGCAGTGACAAAAGATTTCCTGATGTTCAGAGGGAATGTCCTGTGTTTCAGTTTGTGCCCATTGCCTGTCACTTGGCACCACTGGAAAGAACCTGGCTTCATTCTCTCTGCACCTTCCCTTCCAGCAAACATTGATGAGATCCTCGTGAGCCTTCTCTTCTCTGTGTGCTCCAGGCCCTTCATCATCCTTGTGGCCTTTCACTGAACTTTCTCCAGTATGTCCCTGTCTGTTGTACTGGACGCAACACTCCAGGGGTGGACTTGCCAGTGTTGAATAAAGGCAAAGGATCACCTCCTTGATCTGCTGTCGGTAGCTGGGGACACCATTTGCTTTCTTTGCCACAAGGGCACATTGCTGGCTCATGTTCAAGTTGGTGTCCACCAGGACCCCCAGTTTTCTGCCAAGCTGCTTTCCAGCTGGGTGACCCCAGCATATACTAGTGCCTGGGGTTGTGCTTCCCCAGATGCAGGACCCAAAAAGCACATGAACTGCAAAACCCCTTTGCTGGCATTGCTGCTGGGGGGCTCATGTTCGAGAATACACCTGGATGTCATCCTTTCCCACTTCCAAGAAAAAGCAACGTCTCTGTCTTCTGGTGGCATGTTGCCATGGCCGTCTCTCCCTCTTTATGGCTTGCTATTTGCATTGTTATTTTACATGATAAGCCTGTTTGCCTACCGGTATTTTATTTTTGTGTAACAGTTGGAGATGTCTCCGTTATTTTGTTTGAAAATCAGTGGACAGTGCTTTGGAAAGAGATGGTCCTTTGTGAGAGACACGAACTGTAGTTGCCTCAGGTTTCTGTGTGACTTGAGGTATCAAAGAGCTCTTCATCTGGGTGGCAGTATTGCAAGTTCCCTAGCTCCTATCTGCAAACAACAGAAAGGCTTTTTGTTTGTTAAGGGATACTTTAAATATTGTCCTTCCCTAGTACACCGGTTCCCTCAAAAAAGATGGTGAGGAAGGGTGATAGAAGCAATGCTCTGTGTTCCAACCTCCGGTGTTCTCCGCTGTGAGCCCTTTCTTCCTTTCTGCCTTGTATTTTCTTTCTCTGAAATGGATTACTGCCTGGGAAGGCACTCTCTGTCTCCATACCCTGAAACCTGACCTCACAAATAGCTGATTAATGGGAGTTTCTGCAGCTTGATGGTGACCTCATAGCATCGAAGGAGCAAACCATTTGGGAATAGCAGATACCAGATAAAGAAAGGCTTTGCCTCTCATGTGGATCCTTTCCACTATATGCAGTTGAAAGTAACTGGCAAGCATGAAATGCAGACTTAACTGCGCAGCTGTCTATGCACAAGATGTGTCTCTATATTCTCCAGACCCCTCTTTGTCCATTCCTGGAGCCTGCAGCTGCTGACACATCTTGCCAACAGAATGAGCAGCAGAATCTGTGTTGTTGTTAGAGGCTTTTTCCAATTTACCTTGAGCCCTCTTTTGCAATTGTCTGGATTTATAAAAGCTGTTGATCCCAGAGAAAATAGTCTTCATTTTCTTAAAAAGTGCTGTGGTATTTGTAATTATTCTTTTCTACTAAGCACACAAATGTTGGATGTTGTATCTATGATACTTCCTTCCTTACTTCTAAGGTTCCAAAATATTTACATTTAGTTGTTCAGAAGTAAAAAGCAACCAGGTGTGAGCATCTGTAAAGTGATCCTATGTCTTCTGGGTGAAACAAACCTCAAATCATTGGGATATTAATCATCTTTTTTCATTTTTTGCCTATGTCCTTTGTCACTGATATACCTTGAACATGATTCAGAATTAATAGAATCACTGAATGTTGTGAGCTGGAAGGGATCCACAAGGACCGTGGAGTCCAACTCCTGTCCCTGCACAGGACAATCCCAACATTCACACCATGTCCCTGAGGGCCTTGGCCAAATGCTGCTGGAATCTTGTCAGCCTTGGTGCCATGAGCACCTCCCTGGGGGGCCTGTTCCAGGGCTCCAACACCCTCTGCCCCAACAAACTTTTCTCATGGCCAACCTCACCCTCCCCTGCCACATCTTCCTGCCATTTCCTCTGCTCCTGGCATTCGCTGGTGGCCAGAGAGAAGAGATCAGCGCCTGCCCCTCCTCTTCCCCTTGGGAGGAAGTTCTAGACCCCCAGGAGATCTTCTCTCTGTCTCCTCCAGGCTGAACAAACCGAGTGACTTCAGCCTCTCCTCACACCCTTCCCCTCTAAACCCTTCCCCGGTTTTGTGTCCCTCCTCTGGACACTCTCCAGCAGCTTTAGATCCTTTTTCTCCTGTGGTGCCCAAAACTGCCCCCAGTACTGGAGGTGAGGCCGCCCCAGTGCAGAGCAGAGCGGGACAGTCGCTTCCATCAACCGGATTGTTCACAGTATTGCAAATTTTGATTAAACTCAGCAACTGAAGATAATCAAATTAACTCTGTATATTTAAAAAGTAAGACACAACAAAAATGTTTCTGGAGACCCCTGTGTTTCAGATTCATATCTAAGTAGGCAGCGTAAGTTATAACAATTCTAATTTTCTCCTTTCCCTCTTAGATGGTAAAAGAAACTTACAGCCATCCTTACCAACAGTGACAGCCTTGTCACTGCTTTGGCCTACAATCAGCACATCCACCATGTGAAGGATGGCCAGCTTTAGATTCTGAGCATACCTTTGCTTACAAAAAATTAGAGCAGTAAAACTAAATAGGATTGTAAGGCAAAGATTTAACATCCCGTTGCTTGTCTCCTGATGCATGACTAGGATCGATCTTAATGCAAATAACAGTGATAGAAATAATTCTTTCCTTCCCCTGAAGGTGAAGTAGGGGTATTTGCTGGGAAATAATGAGATGGTGCCTTTTCTCTACTCAGATGTGAGGGTTGGGAGCTGCCTCTGCAAGCAGAAGGAGGATTTGCTGCAGTGCCAGGTTGGTTCCTGTCCTGCCCCTACCCTTGCCAGTGCCGCACCAGGGAAGAGGCTGTCGGCAGAGGTTGAGGAGCAACAGCCGCTCTCTTCCCCTTCACAGTATGGTTTCAGTGTGGTGGCATTCTGCCCTTTTTTATTTGCTCCCTTCTCTGTGTGACACTCCATCAGGCGTAAGGCGAATTGTCGCATGATGGAGTGCGGGCTGGGGACAACAGTGTAGGTGAAAGCCAGGCTGGCAGCAGTGCGACATCCTAAAAGATGCAGAATGTGCTGGGCTGTTCCTGGGACCTCGTCTCCCATGAGATCCATCTTGGTGGTGGACTATTCAGCGCTGGTTTTGAGGTGCAGGAGAGAGATGTG
This sequence comes from Antrostomus carolinensis, assembly GCF_000700745.2. Classification (NCBI taxonomy): domain Eukaryota; kingdom Metazoa; phylum Chordata; class Aves; order Caprimulgiformes; family Caprimulgidae; genus Antrostomus; species Antrostomus carolinensis. The sequence goes on from NW_010307374.1 coordinate 6,932, forward strand.
TCCTTCTGGTGGTGAGAAGCCAAGCTGGCCTGATGGAGGGGTACCAAATGCAGACTAAGAGCTAAAGTACAAGATGTAATGCATCTTGGGGTTAGGCAGAGGGAAAAATGCTCTTAGAAATGCAGAAGCAGCTCGTCCTTCTCTGTACTTTATTGATCTTCTCCCTGTAAAAAGTTTGTGTGCAGAATACTTTTTTTTAATGTAAAAACTATAGATTTTTTTTTTAGCATATTAGAGATGTTGTTACAGGAGAAACAGTTGTTGGAAAGCCACTTGCTAAAAATGCTTGATTAGTTATTCTAAATTTTTCTAACAAATGATACAAAGTCTGCACTAATTAGATGAAATGAATTTGAAGGCTCTTCAGTTTTCAAGTTTTGTTAATTTAAAGAAAGCTGACAAAAACGATTTGTGACAGGCAATAGCAACTCACCATATGATACCTATTTCTAAATCATTTCTTTATGAGGAGTCAGGCTTTCCAAATGTAATGCACAAAATAAAGCAGACTGCTTTGTTTTGCTTTCTGTTCGTGGCTCTGCAGGTGGATTTTTCAAGGATGTTGTTGGGACATGATAGATATATGAAGGCAGAACTTAGCATTGAGGTTTCAGGAGGTAGAATTGTAAGGGAAAAGCCAAGAAGGTTTGGGCTTACTAGCATTGCAAATGAGTTTAAATAACTGTGATGACTGAAGTTCCAAGAAAAATCCCTAGGCAGTCTTCACTTTCTTGAGAGTGATGCAGTCTTTGATCTAGCAGGGCACTCTGGCACCTTCATTCTTCCTCATGGTGCACATCATAATTTGTCTTGGTGCCTTTGACAAGTTGTAGCAGGCTGTCATGCCACTGAGGAGGAAGTGTGGGGTGTCCCAGGCCAGAGGAGCTGCTCTGTTCCTGTTCTTATCTCCTGCATAGTCCTCCTGCACAGTCTTGGAGCTCACATGGGGAGTGCTGGCAAGACAGTGGCTGCTCTGCATTGACTTAAGGTGGTGAAGTGATGTCTGAGCAGCCAACTGGACCCTATTATGCCTTCACCAGTGGGAACCTGCTTGGCATTTCCAGGAGACTGTAAGTACTGAAATACTTACATCACGTGTGTGCGAGCCTCACAGGCTTAGCCTGTGTCACACGGACTGTCCAGCCCTTGCCTGCCATTGTGTGAGGACCAGCAGATGTGTGCCGGGCTGCCATTTCATCTGTCCGCTTCTTGATCAATAGTGATTTCAGTTCTAGTCTAGTCTTTCCAATAGATAGACCATCAGTCTGAGGTTGCACATTGATGTTGGGAAGATTAACTGCTAATCTGCGTGTCCAGGGATGCCACACATGGGCCATGACAAACACTGCAATTCTTCTGTATTTGTGGTGGAAAATACCTTCCTTTCTGCAAGGAGATGGTCAGCCTTAAAAATCGATGTATCGGGAGTGGTGTTCTGTTTGTCTGCAGTTCACTTTGCAGTTTGTTGGGCTGCAAGGTGTTCACCAGAATGGTATCCTTGAAACCGTGTCTTGCTTTCCAGAACAGATTGCCTTTTGTTCAGGTATCAGCGGGAAGCACTGGACCCGTTGTGCCTGAGCTGGATGGTGTTGTGGTCTCCACTGGTCGTGGCCAGCTGCTGGTGTCAGCCTTCTCTCCCAGTGCCCTGATTTGAAGGGACCTGCTCAAGGCAGGATGTGATGCTCAACTGGGTGTGACAAGAAACAGTTTCAGGCTTTTATTTCATATATATTTTCTGTATTCATTCTAACCTGGGGCTTGGCCATCCCAACCTCAGCCCCCCTGCTTTGTGGCATGGCCACTAGTTGCCTCTCAGTGCTAGAGCAGACCTGCTCATCCCCCGGGAGAGGGGAAGCAGTGTCGCAGCATCAAACAGGCTTCTCTGCCCTTCCATCTGCAGTGTTGGCAGAAAGGTTTCCCTGTCGAACACATCCTGAGTTTCTCCCAAAAGGTAATTGTGTATAGTAATTGTAAATCCTGATTTAAAAGAGGAAAATTAACTAATCTGTTGGTGATTGGGTATTTTCAAGGTGTATGGCCCAGAGGCATGTTGGCTTTTTGCCCTCTTTTTCAGAGTCTCTGAAATTTTTATTTCTGAGATTCTGTGCTTGAAAAAGGACTGAAAGGGCTCATGTGAGGCACATTTATGAACAGCACATTCAGAAGTATACAACATGATGTATGACACACTGAGAAGAACTTGGTTATGGAGGAGTATCTTCCCACTATAGAGAGAGGTTTCATTTCAGGATATCCTGCAGGTTTCTTTCACCAATCAATGATAGCTTTGGAAAATAATCCAAATACATGTTTTAGTTGAGCTAAATCAGAATTCTCTGTTTCTTTATTTAATTGTTGCTCATTGTAAAATACATTGTGTCTTGCAAAGAGTGGGACACGTTTAAAGAATGAGCAATGTAAATTCAGTGTGTCACAGCAAACGGAGATGAGGATAAGGTGAGATGTGTCTGGCGTGTGCAGACATGCATGTCAGCCTGTGTAGGACTAGAAGATGGTGAAAATGGCTGGCTAATCATATGGCATGTCTCATATACCGAGTTCTGGGTCTCTCTGCTTTAGAGCTGCAATTGAGAAGGCAAGTGTCTGTTTTCAGGAGAAACCTCCCTAGGTTGAGGAGCAGGTAGGCAGAGTTGGTGGTATTCATTGTAGGACTGCCTGTGGTGGCAAAATTGAGAGGAATCTGATGCTCTTAGTGTTTAATTTGGTGCATCTGTTCTCCTCCAGCATTACTTAAGGAACCTGTATAGATTCTGTTTCAGAGTATTGGAGCTAAAATAAAACTGAGTGGTTTCAGAGCAAAGAGATATTCAAGTAACTGATACATTGGGTGGCATTTTTCTGTATCTTAAGGAGTTTTATATTTCATACTGATGATGGCATTAATTGGCTGTCTCTGGGTCTGCCTTCCCATTTCACTACATTTTTTGTTGCTGAGTTTCAGTATTCTCCCCAGAAGCCCATGGAATGTTGTTTTCTCTTTTCTTTTTTTTTTTTTTTTTACTTGTTAGTGAAATATCCACTGATTTATATTGGGTATAATGGAGTATTTCTGATGCCTTTCTCTACATGGTCTAAATTTGACCTTCCAAAATCTAGTTACAAAGCTCATCTGAAGCTCCACTAGAAAAGAAAGTAGCCCTGCCTCCAGCAGGAGGATTAAATTCCAACCCCAAGCTGCTGCTGTGGAAACAGAAATGTTCTATTATGTAAGATATTATAGCAGATGTGGATACTAAGTCTGTTGAGTAGTTCAGAAAAGTATTAACTAGGTTGATGAAAGTGCTGTGCAGCTTTGAGACGCCTCAGGATTGTGTCCTATGAAGATCTGAGCAGCTGCTAATACATTTATTTTTTTCTTCTGGATCATGAAAGTGCAGTACTGTACACTATGACACATATGTGCTAGAAATATCTTTTCCTTTAAGGTGAAAGAGAGGTTCGTGGAAAAAAGATGAAAAAGGGTATTGAGAGAAATACAGAAGGATGGCCATGGCAGCTGACCTCTTCACTTTTGTGTAACGCCTAAGAGGCTCTTCTTGCATAAGGAATTTGTCTTCTCCAGTGTTACAACTATGTGAAGAGTGTGTGGCTTGGTAGCTTTGCGCACACAGAGCTTTGTTTTTAAGGTGTGTTGTGTGTACTGAATCAGATTTGGTATCAGTTTAATCCTTAGTACACCAGAATGACTGAAAATAAGCTCCAGTAAGTGATTTTAATTACTTAAATAGAGATTTCCCACGCTAAATGATGTTTCGTTTATCACTTTGTGCTTTTCTGTAGTCTTTTAAAGACAAGTTGGTTCTCATTGGTTTGATGCAATTTGGCTCTATGTATATATAAAATAAGGAGATGAAGTGTTTATACGCATATGCTTAAGACTGTATTAGTCATACTTGTTACTGCATTTTCATTCTATTAGAAAATGGTGAAAGACTGTTAGAGAAATAATGCTTTTTCATTTGTGATTCGTGCATAGTAGCGTTCATCAGATACTATTGTGCTTTCCCAATCAGTCTCGTGAGTATTTATGTTTAAAAGCACATTCATAGAATCGTAGAATCATAGAGTGATTTGGGTTGGAGGGACCTTTAAAGGTTGTCTAGTCCAACCTCCATTTTTATCCAATTTATCAGTGGATAAAAATAACATTTAAAGTAAAATGTTATCTTTATCCATTGACTTGTACATACATTGGACTAGGTGCCTTTTGCCTCCAGAAATCTCCTCTATTACTGGCATAACTGGAGAAGTCTGCTTCGGAGGGCTTCCCAGCGCAGTGCCTTGGCAGAGTTCAGCAGCACCTCCAGATCTGCACAGGGGTGATGGAGCCTGTGGTGGCCTGGCTGCAGGCACCTGCCGGGGCTTCACAGGGACTCTGGTTTCGCTATTTGTCCTCTCTCTGGAGGTCTTGGTCCAGCAGAACACATGCCACATATTCAGCTTCAGGAACATCATAGGCTCAGTTGACTGCCGTCCTGATTATGGCCATGGTGTTGGGGTTGTCCATCTGGTGATGGCTGTCAGCTTCATTCCTTCCTTGGTGGCTGTGGCTTCAGTGGAGGCTGAACCCCCATTCTAGGGCCCTGCCACATGTATGCAGGCAACAGACCTTGCCCTTCCCACAGCCTGCTGCCCATTCTACTGCTCACTTGCATGGTGGTCTTTGGCAAATCTTCTACTCACTTTGTTACAGTTTTTTAAATCTGTAAAATAATGATTTAAGCGCCTCTCAGGATAGTTATGTTGTTTAACACAATTTTTAATCACAGCCACCTTTTGTAGCAGTGTTCTGATGGTGATTTTCCCCCTCTACTCTGCTATTGTGAGATACCACCTGCAGTGCTGTGTCCAGTTCTGGGGCCACCAACAGCAGAAGGACATGGAGCTACTGGAGCCAGTCCAGAGGAGACCACGAGGATGATGTGAGGGCTGGAGCAGCTCTGCTGTGAGAACAGGCTGGGGGAGTTGGGGCTGTTCAGTTGGGGAGAAGAGAAGGCTCTGGGGAGACCTTCTAGTGGCCTCCCAGTACCTGAAGGGGCTCCAGGAAGGCTGGCGAGGGACTTTGGCCAAGGGCAGGGAGTGACAGAACAAGGGGGGATGACTTGAAACTGGAAACGGGGAGATGGAGATGAGATGTGAGGAAGAAATTCTTTGGTGTGAGGGTGGTGAGACAGTGTCCCAGGTTGCCCAGAGAAGCTGTGGCTGCTCCTCCCTGGAAGTGTTGAAGGCCAGGCTGGATGAGGCTTTGAGCAACCTGGTCTAGTGGAAGGTGTCCCTGCTGCTGGCAGGGGGGTTGGGACTGGATGAGCTTTAAGGTCCCTTCCCACCCAGACCAGTCTATGATTCTCTGATGAAATGCAATTGCAACATCTTTGTAATTCCAGTTCTTTGAAACACTGCCTATGTTTTACTGGCCCCACCTTAGTCTTACCTCCCTGGTTTATTTACTTTTCATTCCTTCAGCTGGGTGGCTTTTGTAGTGTGTACCCTGAGTTGAATCAAAATTGCCATGTAATTTGCACCATAATTCCAAATACAAAGATACGTACAAGTACATTTTAGTCTTTACAGAGGAAGAAAAGTTTACATTACTAGGTTGCATGATTTTGTTTTTTCTTCCTTTTTAAAATGTTTATTCTGTTAGTACTGGGTGGTGAGATAATGTTTCATTATCCATTGGTATCAGTGCTCTGTTTCTGTTCAACATTTAAAAACAGTGCGTCAGTATCTTTTATCTCCTCGAATGGAGACTTGTGCTAAGCTATGCAGGAAACAGAAAACTGTGGCTTTAATAATGCAGTTTCATAAATGAATAAATTTAGAAAGAAAGAAAAAACCAGGAGGCAAGAGGATAGTGGTTGTTGAGTGCTCTCCACTTGCTGTACTTGTGGTATGACGATCTCTATGATTTGGGACAAAAATTAACATTTGAAATAAGGAAAGTTCTCTTGAAATAAGGAAAGTTCTCTTAAACTAGCATCTAGCATATAATTTTATTAAGAATGCCTCTGTCCAAGTGGCCAGCTTTCATAGTACAGCCTGTTGTGGAAGCAGCATGTGAAGCAGGAGGTCTGTGCATGTCACGATGTGATGGTTGTCCAACATCCCCTCGACATGTTGTTTTTGTATTGGATGATCTATTACTATACGTTTATACACACACACACACACGTAAGGTAATATTAGTATTAAATATGTATGTGGCTATAGTATGTAAAGTTGTAGCACTGGAGACTGTCTTGGTTTAACTTGTCTGAGTTACTCTGGACTTGATCCCTGTGGTCTTACTGCATGGTAATTTTTGCACCAAATCTGCAACTGTTTTGCCTCTACTATTCTTAGAGAGACACCCACTCTTAATGAAAAACTTAGGATGGTAACACTGGAAGAGACTTCTTGAGTCAGCATGGCCAGTCCCTTGCTATTGCAGGTAATTTAGTTATATAATCCATTTCATAAATATATCACACTTTGTCTTAAAACCATTAGTTGAATCTCCTACCTTTACTCTTCTGAAAGGTAACCTTCTAAATTGCAGTGGAGGTTTTTTTTATTCATGGCTTGGTTTTGTTGGTTTGTTCTTGTGCCAGCATTGTCCTTTACTATTAGTAAGTTTTTGCTCTAGCAAATATTTATGCCTTTGCTGTGTTAATTGAAGCTGGTCCTGTCCTGTCCTGGTCTCTGTTTGCTAGGTGTTGGAGCCAAGCTCTTCCCTCACTGACGAAGGTGGGTGAGCTGGCCTGTGCCGCACGTCCTGGTGGCATGGAGGTGCCCATGTGTCGCCTGGCCAGCCTAGTCTTGTTTTACAGATTTTCTCATGCCCCTCTTCCTTGAGCAACACGGGCACATCTGGTGCTTGGCTTGATCCTCCCTGAAAGGTAGGAGGAATGATGGGGGGTTTTCCAGGTGCTTACCAGTGCTTCATACAGTGGTGTGAATGCTTTCCTGGGAATTGTCCCAGTGTCGCATTGTCCTAGTAGTAAGATTTATCTGAGGGCTGTCACCTTCATTAGCATGGTCCAGTGCAGTCTTTGTGACATGGAGTGTCAGGAGATGGCAGCGTGTCTGTCTCCTCTTTGCCCTCCTCACGCTGCAGTTGCATCTGGCCCAGGGCACATCACCGTTGGGCCTGATTAACTAATCGTTCTGTCATCAGCTCCTTCCTCTCAGCCCTCCTCATCGTAGCAGAAGTGACTGTCTTTATGTCTGTGCTGTTCAGTCCCAGTATTACTCTGGTCTTCAGCATCATCCAGTTCTTCCCCTGTGGTAGTCTGGTTCTTTTTAGTGCTGATGGCACCTCCTGGTCTTGTGTTGTCTGCAAGACTTCACAGTCACACTTCATTTCTTCTTGGTCACATGTGCCAGTGGAAATACAGGACAAGACTGTTCTCAAGGTGGTTTTGAGAAGAACTCTGCTAGCAGCCCATCCTTTCTTTGTGCACCTCTTTCCTCCAATGCGTCTTTCCCAAGTAAGCGTGTTGTTAGTCCCACTGGGAGATGTGAGTGGCTGGACAGGCAAACTGTGTCTCAGGCAGAGCTGGAGCAGGGCTGAGGGTGTGGGAGGGTCCCCTCTGCCTCTTCTGGCTGTGCTGTAGGACCAGGCCTACTTCACAGAGAGCATCTTCAAGGAAAAGTGATTTTCCTTTGAAAAAAGACTCAGGTCCCTTGGAATAGGAATATAGGAGATGGTAATCTTGGCATAAATCAACAAAAAAGACATTTATTTCACAGAAGGCATTCAAAGACCAATCTATGACTATAGAGTATGTAGCAGATAAAAGATGTCTTTTTAACTTCTTGAAGTTAGCAACAGGAACAAAAATCTTTATCTCCAAGCTGTGCAAATATAAAGGAAATGTTACTGCACTAGAAGGCTGTATGCTTTTATGGAGGTGGAAATGTTCCTTCAGGAGTGTAGTTGTCTTTGAAGAGGATGGCAAAGATTCAGACACAGGCTGTAGCTGAGATCCTTCTTTTCCATCATGAAACTGTGTACTGTGTGTCTTTCTGGACTAATAAATTCTAAAAACTAAGTTAAAAATACAGTTAAAATGGCGTTATAATGTGTCAGAATAAAATGGGAAGGAGAAGGAAAGGGTTGTTCTCTTTTACAATGTTTTGACTGTTCTACTGATAAATGGCCTTGTTCACTGTCAGCTTTATTGGAGGTTGGAGACCTCAGCCAAGGAAGGATGATATTTATTTTTCCATATTAAATTTGTAGTTATATGTAAGCATCTTCATGTGAATCAGTATTATGTATTATAAGTATTCAGTATAGAAGTATTAATATGGTAATGCATTCCTAATATAAATCACTTCCTGGTCCCAAGGCTGATATGTGACGTAAGTTATACTGTGAATTTGATTTGAACTGCCAGCCAAGCTCTGCAATGAAAATGTAAGAGTTTTTATATCACAGCTCTCACCACCATGATTACACTATTGCCAAACACACCAGAAATGGGGAACCCACACAGAGTAGAACCAGAGACATTGGAGAGAACGGTTGTGATTTGCTGAGTTTTGTGATAACTGCAGGATAAGATTTTGAACAAGCATGAAACTTGAGATGGTAAATTAATTATCTGTGAGTTTTAAAAAGTGTGGTGTAGTCAGGGGTTTAAAATTGTTATTAATTTCACAGTTGCAGCTGAACTTCTTTTCAGCTTGTGGACTGTCTGCTGTTTCAGTCAGTGCACTTGTGGGAGTGTTGGAGTTTGTCTTTTGAACTATTTTCTTAAACAAATACTTGAGGTAGCATCTTCTTGTTTGTGATAACTAAGATCCTTCTGAGATGGAGAAGATATGGGCTATTATTAGAATTTACGCTTACTGATTGCCTATTTTCTTGTGGTACAATTCCTGTTTGGGGTCTCTTTTATATGGATTACAGATACATTGGGGTTTCACTGGAAGTTGATACTGCTGGGGGGCATCCAGGCTCCAGGGGGATCTGGAGTACACTCTTCAAGTGCCCTGGCTGGGATTGGCTTGTGTCACCTGGAGAACGATCTTCTGAAGTGTCCTGGTTTTCAGCTGGGACAGAGCTGGGTTTCTTTTCAGCAGCTCAAACAGCGCTGGGTTTTGGGTTCAGCTGGGATTTGTTACAAGAAAATTGCTGAGAATATCCCAATGTTTGCATTTTGTCCCTGGAAGTTGAAGGGCTTCATGTTTTGTCAGTCTACAAGCGCGAGATCTAAGGGGGCGTGAGGAATATTTAAATTAATAAGCTAAATTGACATTTGGCTCTGCCAGTGGGATATTCTATCTCATATCCTGTCATGGGCAGGAGATCCATGAGGGGCTCTTCCTCTCTTGCTCTCTCTGGCTTTCGCTCGGGCTCTGGCTCTCCCGGGATTGCGGTTTCGGTTCAGGATTGTTGCTCCTCTGGGATCATTATCTGGGAACCGGCTGAGCTTGGTCGGCGGGTGGTGAGCAATGGCACTGGATATCACTCTTTATCATATTTTTTACTACTATTATTATTATTATTATAATTACTATTAAATATCAGTATTATTTTAAGTTTTCTTTTATTTCAGTTATTAAATTGTTCTTATCTCAACCTACAAGTCTCCTTACCCTTGCCTCCAGTTTCTCTCTCGTATCCCCTGGGGGTGGGGGAGAGTGACTGAACGGCTGTGTTGGCTGCTAGCCAAGGGCTAGCCCAATGAAACCACCACATGAAGGCAAAGGCCTTCCAGGAGAAAGGGTGAGAGTTGCTCGGAGCACCCTCAAAACCATGGATCTGTCACCTTGGAGCATTGAAGAGTGAGATGAGTGATCATCAGGTGAAGTGCAAGGAGTCCCTTTCTACCTGTTAGTGAAACTCTGATCTCAGGGAGCCAAAATGTTTCAAAAATTCATGTCATATTAGATAGAACACATTGGAAATTCATGTATGCTTTTATCACTGTGTGTGGGCTGATGGCCCTATTTTTCCATCTGTTGAGGGTACATTTCAGCTGTTGAGAAGAGTGAGGGAGAGCAGCTTTAAATATTTGCAAAACCTTTGTTTTCACAAGGGAAACACTAAATATGTCTTTACTACCTCTCTTGATAGAAGCTAGGAATGTTTTCACGCAACACGGTCAAGTTAATGTTGAGGTAAGGTAGATTCAGTTCCTCAATCTTCTATTCCAGCTTTGCTAAATAAGTGACTTGACTTTATATAAAATGCCTATTGAGATAAAAATCTGAACATCTCTTCATAGTTTGTGATTTTTAACTATTTGTTCATTTTTATACAGCTCTCTAACGCTTTTCCAAAAAGTAGCTGCATCAATGTAGGTTGGCTCATAAGGCAAGAAGTAGAATTCCCTTGATCATAGAATCATAGAATGGTTTGGGTTGGAAGGGACCTTAAAGATCATCCAGTTCCAACCCCCTTGCCAGCAGCAGGGACACCTTCCACTAGACCAGGTTGCTCAAAGCCTCATCCAGCCTGGCCTTCAACACTTCCAGGGAGGGGGCATCCACAACTTCCTTGGGCAACCTGTTCCAGTATCTGACCACCCTCACAGTGAAGAACTTCCTAATATCTCATCTAAACCTTCCCTCTTTCAGCTTAAACCCATTTCCCCTTGTTCTGTCATTAACTGCCCTTATGAAAAGTCCCTCCCCAGCCTTTCTGGAGCCCCTTCAGGTACTGGGAGGCCGCTATAAGATCTCCCTGGAGCCTTCTCTTTTCCAGGCTGAACAGCCCCAACTCTCTCAGCCTGTCCTCGTAGGAGAGCTGCTCCAGCCCTCGCATCATCCTGGTGGCCTCCTCTGGACTCGTTCTAGCTGCTCTGGGTCTCTCTTGTGTTGGGGGCTCCAACTATTGATACTGACTATTGAAATGGAAGTTATTTTCTGAGGGAGCATTTCACTGATGACAACCATAATTCTGAGAAGTGGATTAATTTAAAGATCCTTTTTCTGATTGTCAAAGTTAAAAGATTTAACAACACTCCATTTCTGAAGCTCTGGCATTGTTGGTATCCGACTGTGGCCATTACCTGTACTAGAGCTACAATAAGAAAGCGTCACTTGCTGATCTGAGTGTCAAATACTATGTGGTAGAGATCTGCTTCATAAGGAAGTAATCTCTGTTCCTGAAGTTGCTGTTGAGTGAAGTGGTTCCTGTTAAGAGAGCAGAACAAGGTCTTCATCTTGAGTAGCATGTAAAACTCATCAGCAGTGGGTCTGGTAGTGGGAATTGGTTGCAAACAAGTCAGAATTTAAATAGCCAGGAGTTGGCCTCTTGCTTTGTTGTGGCTTTCTAAGACAAAATGCTGTCAACACAGGACCCTAAATTGCCAACCTCATGAGGTGCTGCCACAAAGCTGTAAGGTGGACTACACAACCAGTTGCTTCCCTGGTCACTGGGCTTCCTGCAGGGGAGGTGACTTCCCCTGGGAAGTCATGCAGCAGGACCCCTTCCCCACTTCACCAACAGACCTGTTTCCTGGTGGATGTCTCTGCCAGGTGTGTATTCCTCTCTTCTTCTGCACCCACAGCACTGCCATCTCCTGCCAGCAAAGGGATGAGGGGACGGGACGGGTCTGAGGCTGACGCCCCAAGATGCTACCTGTGATGTGCAGGACCACTGCACACACTACCAACCACCACAGATTAAGGCCACGTAATGAGATGCCTGCATGTATGTGCATCGCTGGCTCTCTGCTTGATTTATCACTGATGTGATGTGATGATTTCTGATTATGTGCTCCTATTTTTAGTCCTTTTCTCCCTTTGCAAAAGGAAGCCAAGTGATCTGCATTGTACCACTGCTTTTCAGAGGAATGCTCATTCTTTCACCTTAAGACTATTTTATGCTTGGTATTTTCCCCATAAAGACTAGCTTGTGAGCCATTGTTGTTTGTCATAATCCTGGGTTATTACAGACCAGTTATCGTGCTTGGAATCTGGGGACAGAGGCTATCAGAAAAAAATCCATGTGACTATATATATAGCAGTTTCACACTCCAGTTTTCTTAGATCACTGGGGTGATTAACTGTTTACCTGTTCATATTCAGAAATTATTCTTTGAAAAGAAGCATAGGGGCTCTTGAAAAAATAGTAAAAATTATTAAAAAATTAGTAAAGCTATTAATACTGTGGCCAGCCTTACTATTGAGAACTACTGGGAGCGTGGGCTGTTTCTTCTTCCAGTGCACCCATCTACTTTGTCATAGTGGGATTTAAAAAAAAAAAAAAAAAAAAAAAAGGAATCATCTGGTCCTTTTTATTTCTCTTTACTGCATCTCCATAGAGATGAAGCTGGGAGCTGTGAAATCATTGTGGGTCTAAACTGAGCTCTATGCAATGAAACCATCAGAGAAAATTAGTTGCAGCCTGGGTCTGCAGATGAGAAACCTCTTGAAATCAAAGGCAGCTCATAGCAGCAAGTTAAACTCGTGATTCTTCGCCAGCACCTTTTTTTTTTTTTATTTTTTTTGCCTCTTGGCAAAGTGAAAGAATGTAAAGCACTGAAGTGAAAGAATGCGGTCAGATCTTCAGGCTGTGCTGTTTGGGTTTATTTTTTTGGCCCACTCTTATCCTGTTCAAATTTATAATGAAGCAAGAGTAGTATCTGCAGTATCTGCTTTAAGTCACTCATTGGAATTTGTACTATCTCAAAGTATGAGTTTGGTTCATGTGAATATTCTTTTCCCTTATGAGGGCTTTCTGATTTTTAGTTAGCACCCCCAGAGATGTGGAGCTTCACCTTTGTGCATTGAACTCCAGCATTTAGATAGGATTGGCTGGGCACAAACTTAGATGAAAAACACAAGAAGTGAGTAAACCAGAAGGATTATGTCTTTTTTTTTTTTTTTTTTTCTTACAGCTGTTTTGATGCTTTTTGTAAATATTGCAGACAGAAAATGCTCGGATGGGAAGGTGACTTTCAATTTAGTGTTCCCTCTGCCTGTTTATTTTTAGGAGTTCTAAAAGGTTGGGGTGAAATCTTGGTCCTGTTTGGGTTACTGAGATCATTCCCACAGCTTCGGTGGGACCAGGATTGTACCTACTTTCCCTCTGAAAGAAATGTAAAATGTGAAATGCCTGTGGATGTTTATTTACTGAGCTGCATTCACTCAATAATATGTGCTTGTTTTTAAAGCGTAACTGTCTCTGTGAGTCTGGTTAACTAAAAAAAAAATAAAATCACTGTGTTCTGTGTTTCTCCTGCCCTGTTATGAGTTCCTCACAAGACAGGAAGGCACGGGTTCGTGCAGAGCACTGGGTGGCAGGGACAGGGGGTTTGCTGTGTACTGGGGGATCACAGAATGGTGGGGTTGGAAGGGACCTCAGGAGATCATCCAGTCCATCCCCCCTGCCAAAGCAGGTTCACCTCGAGCAGGTTGCACAGAAAAGCATCCAGGCGGGTTCTGAACATCTCCAGAGAAGGAGACTCCACAGCCTCTCTGGGCTCTGGCACCCTCACAGTGAAGAAGTTTTTCCTCGTGTTTCAGTGTTCCAGCTTGTGCCCGTTGCCCCTTGTCCTATCGCTGGGCACCACTAAAAAGAGTCTGGCCCCACCCTCTTGACACCCGCCCTTTAGATATTTATAAACATTGATAAGGTCCACTCTCAGTCTGCTCTTCTCCAGGCTAAACAGTCCCAGCTCTCTCAGTCTTTCCTCATAAGAAAGATGCTTCAGCCCCTTAATCATCTTTGTAGCCTCCACTGGACTCTCTCCAGCAGTTCCCTGTCTCTTTTGAACTGGGGGACCCAGAACTGGACATAATACTCCAGATGTGGCCTCAGCAGGGATGTGCCTGCCAGATTGAGGTAGGGCAGGAGAGAGACCATAGCCAGCCTGGGCAGTGCTGCTTGGCCGTGGTCAATGAGCCGCACCTTGAGAACCATAGCACAGCATCATGCTGTAGATGAAGTGCCTGATTTCCCCAAACTCCTGACACTGATGTGCTCATATTCCTGAGCCAAGGTCATTTCAATCTCTGCTGCTTTTAGTGGATAGTAAGGTTCTTCCCTGAATGTGGTATGAAATGTCTACTGGTGGCTTATTGGGGAAAAAAAAAAATAAAGCCTGCCTGAATACCCAGCTTGCTCATACCGTGAAGGGTGAGTGGCAGTGACAGCGTGTGTTAAGCCATCTCCTCAGTCAGGAGCCTGCTTCCCTCAGGGTGGGCCCTGGCAGGGAAATCTCTCCTCCTCATCCCACTGGTGTGGCTGTTCCCTGCTCTCTGGAACTGGGACTTTTCCTGCTTTCAGCCCTTCAGACCTTCTGATGCACAGGGAGAACCTCGGGTAAGATGGCTTTGGATGCAGGGGCAGCTAAAAGATGCTTCAGAGAGAAGCAGAGTAAAGGGTCCTTGGGTCCCTGTGCACAGATGTTGTTGTTTGATCTCTTCAGCAGGCAGGACAGGATATACTGCAATACATTTCTCTGAAATGTTGTTCTTCCCTGAGAATACTTAGGGTAATATTAATTTTTAATATTGTTGTCTCCATGTCTCTTTCTTCTCCAAATGGTTAATTGATTTCTAGTTTTCTGTTTCTTTGATTACTTTGAGGTTGCAAAATAGTTGGGACTGAATAAGAAGACTGAGTCGTATTTGTAGAAGACTTAATCTTTCAATCAGTTTCCTCTAAATTAAACCAAAACAGCAGTAGCAAATCCAGGAATCCTATTAAAGATGACCTACATAGCAGTTAATTTTATTAACTGGGCTTGTACCTTCTTTTACTTCCTAATTTACTGATGAGAAATTTGTTTGTGAATGTTTTTCTTAAAGTTGGTTCATTTTTATTGCTGCTAAAAACGTCATTCCAGCCTGACCTGGGTGGCATGTTCATGGATGGAGAGCTAGGAGCAGGAGGGCATCTTGAGCCAAGGGGGAAGTGAAAGCTGTACAGTGCGATGCGATGGGGATTTAGGCCTTGGCTCTAATTAAAAGGGTTCATCAATAGAGCGTTAGCACAGAGTGGTTCTGGCAAAACCCTGTGAGGAGATGGAGATTATACCAGGAAAATAGCTCTTTTGTTGATGTAGCTTCCATCAGTCCTCCAAATGGAGCAAGTCAGTCTGCTGCTTCTATAGGTTTGTTGCTCGGTGTAGCTCTGTCAGTTCGGATTTTTTTTTTTTCCCCTTTTTGACTCATTCTGAAATTATGTTGTTACTCTGGAAAATTTTTCAAGAATAAATCTGAATATTTAAAAAGCAGATTGCTTTATACATTTATCAAAATCCATAAAACAGGTTGCTGGATATTTGTGAGCGACTTAAGTTATTTCGATGCTTAATTGACATCTCAGAGAAAAAAATACTTAATCTAAAACCTTGTACAGTCTTTAAATTAATTAAAAAGTAAATGTTTAGAGAACTCCTTTATAGTGGAAGAAAAGTAATGTCATTTCTGGCATTTCTAGAAAATACTGCTGGAAAACAACCATAAGGGGGAAAAAAACCTCCTTATTGCAATAAATTTGGGCAGAAAGGATAAGAAAGTTAAAAGCCCAATTAAATATTAAATGCACTGCAGAACACTTGAGTGCAGGAAAACGAGACATGGCGAAAATGTGTTTGTTTCTATAAATACAGGTATGTAGGAATGAAAACTGACCCATTGTTCAGATTAATTTACTGAACGGTTTTAAAGGTCTGCAGGAATAATAAATAATGTAGCCTTTCAGTCGTCTACCCAGAGAAGATCCTGTTAACAAACATCATGATGGCTCCAGTGTCACTGCTGATTATTCTAGTAAAAGTAACAGGAAATGTGCGCATGGCTTGGCCTGAGAATGCAGTTGAATACTGTGCATATTTTTTAATGGCCAGAATTTAAGCAACTAATCTTACTGTGCATTTAAATGCATTCCTTCCTCTGGGAATCATAGAATCATAGAATGTATTGGGTTGGAAGGGACCTTCAAAGGTCATCTAGTCCAACCCCCCTGCAGTGAGCAGGGACATCTTCACTAGAGCAGGTTGCTCAGAGCCCCATCCAACCTGACCTTGAATATCTCTAGCAATGGGACCTCCACTACCTGGTAACCTGTTCCAATGATCCACCACCCTCATATGGAAGAACTTTTTCTTAATATCCAACCTAAATCAACCCTTTTCTAGTTTAAAACCATTACCCATGAGTCTTATCCAAAAATTATTCTTACCAGAACCTGTCTCTTTCGGAGTACAATGGAGGCTTTACTTCATTAAATTAAAATTGCTGTACCCTCTTGAGTGGCATTATTTGCAGAGAGCAATGCTTTCCCCTGTGCAGAGTGCAGAGAGGCTTTTATTCCCCAGTACACGTCCTTTTAGAAAAAGGAGATTTCAGCCAGCCGCTGTGCACGTGCTGGTGAATCTGTTGGAGCTTGACCTAAGGAAGATTTTGCAACCTGACGGGAAGAGAGGCAGGGCCAGGGCAGAGCACCCTTGTGAGCTCCTCATAGCCCCGAGTTACCTCCTGCAGGCTCCTCTTGTTCTATAAATGTCTTAAAGGTAGATTAAAGCTGTCCCGGCTTTATTCCCTGCTCTCTCTCTTCTTCTGCAGCTCTGAATCCTGGGCTGCTCCCGGCCCCAGTTGTGCTCTTGCTGCTTAGCTGATGGGTTTGTGTTCTAATTACTGGACTGGTTGGTGCAGATGACTTTGTTTTTTTAGCTTCCTTGGATGTAGCTGTTTCAAAATAATCTATTGAGACTCAAATTTTTGGGTTAGTAAGGCCAGGATAAAGCTTGTTCTGAAGCCAGTGAGATAGCTTTAGTATCCTGTGCCATTGTGAGCATGGTGAGACTGCAATTTAGGCTTGGTTTGCTGTGCAGAGGATATATGTGGTTAACAGAGCAAAGGTGTTCTGAGCCTTACGGATTTTTCCACAACTTTGTGTCAGGGGCGTTACTAGAACCAGTCCAAGTTTCTGAGTCTGGAAGTATGAATTATGGGTCATTATTGTGTATGGGAATATGTTAGTGTTTTGTTGCAGAAAAACTCTTGTGACCACATATAATACAAGACCCAGGCTGGCTTAAATATACTCAGAGATTTGAAGGCGCTATTCAATTTTCAGGGATCCTGTTTAGTTTAAATATTTCACGAGAGCAGCTGTGACTACAGCTCTTATCAGGAGTAATGTGTAATATCAGTTCACTACAGTGGAGCTAAATGGAATATTTCACGTTTTACTTCCTGTACTGTGCATGCTAGTATCCAATGCAGAGAATGAATAAAGGTCCCAGGTCAAAAGTGACGTGTTACAGAAATAATAACCTGAAATTAGATGTTTTTCTGTAGTGTTTTCATCATGAAATTAATGTATCTGTAAAAATCTTCCCTTCAGCCCGATGTTCTGTGCAGGAGCCCACACTGCTATGTGCATAGCTACCACTTTGTTGTGGCTAATGAGAGTTAGCAGCAATGATCCCTTCCCTCCCTTCTTTACCAAGAGCAGCTATCCAAGCTTTTTCTTGCTAGGGATAAATTTGTTAAATTCTGCTGTAATAATGTCCTCAGCCACCTGTTTCCGTTCTCCTTCTCTCGGCTCCCACATGCCACAAAGGCCTCTTCGAGTTTGTTGCTGGGGTAGGTCACCATCTCTGGGTGCAGAGGTTGTTCTCAGCTTCCCGGTGTTGTGATGTTTTCCAAACGACTTGCACGTTTCTGCAAAACTTACTCACCATGTGAATTATAGGTGAAGCTGTAACTTTGAACTCTACAAATAGAAGAATTGGTCTGAAGGTTTCTGATTTAGGTATTTGTAAATATTTGACCACAAAAATAGAGTTTGTCTTTGACATAAAATTAACAGGAATCTAAATTCAGACTGGCACAAGGAAGAATGATGTTGCTGAAGATGACAGTCGCGCTGGTTTACATAACTCGCGTTGGACCATAGTTTATATATTAATTATACATAAAATATAGATAATACTTTCTCATATAAAATAGCTTGATTAAATGCTGTTGTACTGATTACAATACTTACAAATTCTTATCTCCTGTTTTGTAATTTATATTCTCTCAATTTTTCTTTTTTTGTTGGAAGAGGAAAAGTCATATAGGACAAACACATTTTATATTTCCTTCTCATCTGTGCCTCCTTCTCTGCTTTTTTTCTATTCAGAAGTTTATAGAGTTTGAAGATGCACTGGAGCAGGAGAAGAAAGAACTACAAATCCAAGTGGAACACCTTGAATTTCAGACTCGACAGCTGGAGCTGAAGACCAAAAACTATGCAGATCAGAGTAAGCAAAGTTGTACACCAGACATAATTATACACCTTGCTTCCCACACACATACACTGCTACTTTGAAAATACTTTTCATACTTTTTGCTTGGTTTGATGTAATTTATGCAAAGCCTGACATGTCTTGTTGTCCCTTACTTTGGTATGAAATATTGAGCCTTCTAAAGGGTGGGACATATCCACACTAATTTAGTGGAGGCTTCATTGCTTCTCTTGTGTGGGGCATGCTTGGTCTCTCCAGATGCAAGATTTGGGCCACTGATGAAGCTTCGTAACCTGGTTTCCAGTTTCTCCTCGTCCCTGAACAGAACGTCCCATTTTTGCTCATATAAACTATCATATTTATTTGTTTGCTTGCTTATTTATTTATTTTTACAAATACTTCCTTAACACATGCAGACATGTTTTGTTTGCTGAGGTTCCCTTCAAAACTCATTGGTGTTTTGCCCAGTACTCCTGCTCCTCAAGTGGCCAGAGCTGCCCATCCTGGAGGATAATTTAGATTGTTGTCAAACTAAGACACTTACAGGGGCACCAGGCTACTACTGAAGAACTCTGCTTCTAGGGTCTTACTGCATATTTGGTCTGCTCATTTTGGGAACATACAGATGCGCATGAAGTGAGTTTATAATGAAGACCAGGTCCATTGTCTGTTTTGTTTTGTTCAGTAGGTGTAAATTTCTAACAAAATATACTTTGAGACTTCTAGTTTATCTTGAGAGCCCGATGTGTGTTGGTTGATGGGTGGAATCTTCTCTTGGTAGTTTCACGACTGGAGGAACGTGAATCAGAAATGAAGAAAGAGTATAATGCTCTACATCAGCGTCATACAGAGGTAGGGTGTCATCACCTCACTATTTCTAAACTATATAAACTCTTAGCCTATATCTGCAGTCATGTCAAATAATTCAGCTTTACAATACTAGTGATAACTAGAGCTTCTGAACTTTGGGAACTTCAGAAATACCTGAATGGAGGATGTAAAGAGGGTGGAGCCAGGATCTTTTCAGTGCCAGTGACAAACCAGAGGCAACTGGCACAAACTGCAACACAGAAGGCTCCCTCTGAACATAAGTAAAAAACTTTATTACTGCGAGGATGCCAAGCACTGGCAGAGGTTGCCCAGAGGTGTGATGGAGTCTCCATCCTTGGGTATATTCAAAAGCCACCTTGACATGGTCCTGGGCTACCTACTCTAGGTGGCCCTGTTTGATCAGGGATGTTGGACCCGATGGACCTCAGGAGGTTCCTTCCAACCTCAACTGTTCTGTGAACAATGCTTCACTACCTCATCTCCCACTGCCTGTGAACCTCCAGGAGATGTCTTATGTTATTTTTGGATATGCTCTGTCATGGCTCTTCTGTTATGAGATTAAGCTGAAGTAATTTTTAACATGATTTGCTGTCAGATTTTCTGTCAGATTAGTCCATTCACTTACATCATCATCTTAGAAGACAAGAGCAAAGACTTGATGTACAAAAAAAGAAAGGGAATTGGAAATGGATGCTAGAGAAGATCAAACAAAAGCAGAAATGGAGTCTTTTCTTCTCTGTTTGGCTCATGGGGTTTTCTCTCCTCACAGATGATCCAGACCTACGTGGAACACATTGAGCGATCCAAAATGCAGCAGGTTGGGGGAAATAATCAAACTGAGGGGAGTCTACCTGGGAGAAGGTAGGACCATAACCTCTCCATGTAACGTGTGCCATCCGGGAATTTAAAACTGGGTGCACGTATTTGAGAGAGAGAAACCAGAAGCAGGATCTTTCCCTGTGGGCATGGATTGTAGTTGAAATTTTTTATAATGGGTTGTGGGTGAGTTGTGTTTATATTTTCTAAGGCTTGACAAGGAGGAGCTTTATGTCTTCTGTTACAAAGCTTAGGCTTTGTCACACTGCTATTGATGGAGGGTCTCTGGAAAAACACATTTATATTCTCAGCATATAAAAGGTTTATCTATAAAATGGATGGAGGTGTCAAATAAAGTTTTTGTGTGTGTGTGTGTATGCGTCTTTGTACATGTGATAGACAGCAAAACCGTAGCAATTAAGTGTGTTAGCCATTATAGGATTTTTTTTTTCCCCCTGTTCCTTCAAGGGAAGTCAGTCACCCAATAGACCTACTTAAGACTAAGAAATTTATTTTCCTCCCTCCCCGCCCCTCCTATTTTCAGAGCACCAAACCAGTAAGAACCAGCCTTTGTTTAAAGAAGGAAGTAGCAGGAAAGAAGTTCAGTATATAGAAGAGCTATTTTTTTGTAGTCTTAGAACAAATTTAAAGCACAAGTTATAGTTACGTTGATTTCAGTACAGATACATCTGGTTTTAACTGGTATGTGAAGAAACGAAATGCTTTCTCTCTGATGATACTGTATAGCAGTAACGTTACCCAAGGGGTGAGACATAGAAGTAATGTTCCATAAATACTAGTTAGAGAAGTAATAGATCACATAAAACATAATCTACTCAGATTAAACATAATCTATTAAATTACTCAGCTGTTAAAAAGATGTTTTCTGTGGCAATTTTTATGCATGGCAGATTGCTATTTGTGTTAATCATCACATGCTAATGAGATGATTAACACTATAGTTACACTGTCTAACCAAGGAAGTTTTAAATTAAAATTATATTTTCCAGGGAAACAATATTGACAAAGTAATATGCTGCAGGAGATTAAATCTTTTTGTTGTCCTTGCCTGTCTTTTTAAAACTTTTTAATTTCTTCTGACCTTGAGGAATGTTAAAAAGTTTTGCACACAGGCTGACCACAAGCCATGGGAGCTGTTGGTCTGAAAAACAGAGAGACAGTACCAGCTGCACAGGAATACTCAGAAAAGAGTGCCTGCCAAGTGTGTCTTCCCTTGTCTCTTACAAAATATGTCTGAATTATCTTGGTTAATACCTGTAGACTTCAGCTGTTTAATATCAGTGAACTTCACTCAGAAACCAAATCTTTGGGAAGCATTAGGCTAAGAAGAGGAGTGGGGTTGGCATGTCAGACTGTACACAAAGGGCAGCATGGGCAAAGACATGGAGATGAAAATACTGGGAAAACAACCATGAAGGTTTCTCAAGTATCATCTGGTAGGGATTATGAAATGCAGAAGGAAGAGCAAAGAGAAAAATTTGGAGATGAAGAAAGAGCGAAATTATTTGAAACTAAGAATTTAGAAATATATTAAGAATAAAAGAAGAATAAGTGAGGATATTTTAGTAACTTGTATTTAGGTCTGTAACAAAGTCCAGAATGTAAGTTAGTTTTGGGATAATGTAGTAGAAAGGAAACTTTAGGTCTT
Organism: Antrostomus carolinensis; assembly: GCF_000700745.2. Lineage (NCBI taxonomy): Eukaryota > Metazoa > Chordata > Aves > Caprimulgiformes > Caprimulgidae > Antrostomus > Antrostomus carolinensis. The sequence continues at coordinate 28,454 of NW_010307374.1, forward strand.
GGCAGAGGATGTGTAAATACTCTCTGTCTGCTGTGGCTCCGTGTTGCTGGATTGGACTGCACTGGAAAAGACTGAATTCAAATTGCCAAAGTTTTGACTGTGTATTGTAAGAAAGAAAAAGGGAGAGAAAAAGCAACCCAACCCCACCTTGTCAATGGAAGAGGCTTGAAGGATGGAAAGGGAGCAGTAAAAGATGTGAATCTTCAGAAACTGTGGTAACTAGCCTGAGACTCCTGCCAGATTCACTGCAGCCTTAGAGTCATACAATATCCTGAGCTAGAAGGGACCGATGAGGATCATTGAGTCCAACTTCCGACCCTACACAGGGCAAACTAAAAGTTAAACCAGATACCTGAGAGCATTGTCCAAATGCTTCTTGAACACTGGCAGGCTTGGAGATGTGATCACTTCTCTGGGATGCTGGTTCTAGTGCTTGACCACCCTCTCAGTGAAGAATTTTGTCCAGTACTATTTCATTACCTCCCATAATAATGGAAGATACTTCTCTAGCCTGGCTACAAGAATAACTTGCAGCTGGAAGATACTGGTATCTCAAAAGAAACATCCTTTATTTATTCTGAATCAGTTGATAAGATTTTTATACACTCATTTGTAACACTACCAAAGCCTTACATAAAGGAAGGAAAGACACAGTTATATGTGAATCAAGGAGGACTGTTTACCCTTCCTGTTCTGACAGTCATCATAGAGTCATAGGATGGTATAGATTGGAAGGGACCTTAAAGCTCATCCAGTTCCAGCCCCCCTGCCATCAGCAGGGACACCTTCCACTAGACCAGGTTGCTCAAAGCCTCATCCAGCCTGGCCTTCAACACTTCCAGGGAGGA
>NW_010307374.1:29559-53132 GCF_000700745.2 Antrostomus carolinensis
CTGCTCCAGCCCTCGCATCATCCTCGTGGCCTCCTCTGGACTGGCTCCAGTAGCTCCATGTCCTTCTGCTGTTGGTGGCCCTGGAACTGGACACAGCACTGCAGGTGTAATCTCACCAGAGTAAATGGGGGAGAATCCCCTCCCTTGACCTCCTGCCCTGGCTGCAGCCCAGGACACGGTTATTGGCCTCAGGGCTGGGCTGCGAGCATGCATTGCTGGCTCATGTTGAGCTTTTTGTCTTACAGTACCCCCAAGTCCTTCTCCTCGGGGCTGCTCTCCATCCATTCTCTTGCCCAGCCTGTATTTGTGCTTGGAGTTGCCTCGACCCAGGTGCAAGACCTTGCATTTGGTCTTGTTGAACTTCATAAGGTTTGCACAGACCCACCCCTCAAGCCTGTCAGTGGCATCCCTTCCCTCCAGCATGTTGACCAAACCACACAGCTTGGTGTCATTGGCAAACTTGCTGAGGGTGCACTCAATCCCACTGTTGATGTCGCTGACAAAGATTTTAAACAGTGCTGGTCCCAATGCCGACCCCTGAGGGACACCACCAGTCACTGGTCTCCACTTGGACATTGAGCCATTGACCGCAACGCTTTGAGTGGGACCATCCAGCCAATCGCTTATCCACCAAATGGTCCATCTGTCCAATCCATGTTTCTCCAGCTTAAGACAATGATACTGTGCAGGACAGTGTCACGTGTCTTGCACAGGTTGAGGTAGGTGGCATCAGTTGCTCTTCCCTTATCCACCAGTGCTGTAATCCCATAGAAGGCCACCATATTGGTCAGGCACAATTTGCCCTTCGTGAAGCCATGTTGACTGTCACTAATCACCTCCTCATTTCCCGTGCACCATAGCATAGTTTCCAGGAGGATCTACTCCATGATCTTGCCAGACACAGAGGTGAGACTGACTGGCCTGTAGTTCCCCGAATCTTCCTTACTTCCTTTTTTAAAAATGGGGGTTACATTTCCCCTTTTCCAGTCCATGGGAACTTCACCAGTTAAATCAGCCTTTCAGAAAGTAATATCTTGAAATATTTCTTCTGGAGAGGAACAGCTAAAGACTGTTGTAGTTGTTGAGTGGTCTGTATAGTGAGTTATTTCTGTGCTCTGTTTTCTGCAAAACAGTAAATTAGTCCCACAACAGAAGGTAGTTTAGGGGAATAAAAAATAATTAACAATACAGTGCTTGGGTCTGGCTAAAATTGGATTGTCTAAAATTTAAAAATCTATTGGAGGAAAAAAATCAAAAGATAGATGGCAGCCTTCCTAGGCAAAAGAGACAGGCATGGAGGATGTAGAAAGCAACAGAAGACATGGTGTGAAAAGAGCTAGTTGTTTTTAGGTGTTCTGTTCGTAAAGTCTCCCTTACCAGTCTATTTTTTTTCCTTCTCCTCTCCCACTCGCAGTCTGGAAGTCCACACTGAGCTCCCAGAACATCGTCTGATCCTAGTATTACAGCTGAAATGGGATAAGTGTGTTAGGCTTGTTTCCCTTCCCACTTATCCTTCTGTAAATAAGAATATATCTGTGGAAGTACTTACATGGTAAAATGTAAAAGTACCATAAGCAAAGCATGGTTAGGGCCTCTCTCTTTTAAAGGGTGGTTCAAATATGCACCTGCCAAATTTCGCTTGGACTGCATGATAGAAATTGATTTTAATGACATTTTACTTCCCTGACTTTCAAATAAGCTAATATTAATTGTGGCTTTATGTTTTCATTCTGTGAAAGAGATGCACAGTGAAAAGTGTTACTGGTTGTATCTGCAAAATTGCCATTCTCTGGGATGAAGGGCAAAATTTTCCTCAAGAATTGCCTCTTCATACTAGAGAAATTAGTCTTTTACCCTTTTAAGTGTGGCATATTGCTATTCGCCTTGGAAAGAATAAAAGAAAAACACTACATGTCTATGAAAGCCCCCGATGGGGCTATGATCGTAGCTTGTAGGAACCACCAGTGGGAAATGAGATTTTCCCTTAATTTCAAGCTTTGCACTGTTTGCGTGTGTACGTGCGTGAGTAGCTCTGTGTTCGTACGTGCTTGTGCACAAGCACTTGGGACAGATGTGGTTTTGTGTCTCTGCACAGCTGGGTGTATCTTGGTGCACTGATGTGCACTCAGGGGGGATATGGGTGTAATTTCTCAGAGCTGTCACACAGATTTGAATGCATTTATTTATTTTCATCTGTGGATGTGCTTGGGTGTGATAGACTGCATAGGGGTGCGCATTTGTGTGAGACTAAGTACACCAAGTATGTTTGCCTGGTCACTTGGAGAAGTTTGTGGTTGGGGGGTGTGTGTATCTACCACTGTCCAAGAGGGGTGATGAGTAGGGTGCACGCTTCCACGCGGTGTGGCTTGCAGTGCGTGCACACACCGTGTAGGGCTGCACGTTTGCATGACCTTTGCTCTCTAATGGTTGTTTTTTTGTCTTGCTTTTTGTGCGATTGCTGCTCTGTTTTGGCTGTTATGTTTGCCACTGCAGTCATCGCCAGTCATGGAGGAAAAGGTAAATCTTATTGCTGCATTTTAACTTTTGTTAATCCTAGTTTTGGAGGTTGCTGTTGAGTGGTAACAGTGCGATGCTGGGAATGTAGTGTACTGGTGTGTTTGTCCTCTTTGTCTTCTGGCCCCTGTGTTAGACTTGCTCATTTGGGTGAGGCAGAGAGAGCTGCCAAGCTGCTGGGATAACACAGCAGGGAGAAGCTTTTGTGCTACAATGCAGGAGATGCAGACCTTTGGTCCCAAACCAGGATCAGTCCTCTATGATTGGACGTTTACACTTCATGTCCCACAATGTTTTAAAAAGTCATCTTTTCTCCCTTATTTTACTCTAGAGTACAAAGCATGAATATTTTCTAAGCAGGGCAGAAAATGCATGTCACTGTTAGCAGCTCTCCAAAGGCACTTCTGACTTCAGGCTGGGCAGTGAGTTCTGCGCCCGGATTCTGCAAAGACAGCAGTTCTCATCTTTAAATGCTGGCAAACAAATTGTAGTTTTGTTATGGTTTATAAGCTTTAGGAGGTAACTTGTAGAGCATCCTGATCCCACATTTTGGCTACTGCAAACCTCTACTGGGGAGTTTGCTGTTTACCTTGTAACACGAGGTGGAACTAACTAAGCGTTAAGAGTAACACTGTCCTGGGAAGAATTTGGCGTATGAGCATTACTCCAGCATTCAAAATTTGGACCGTCCCTGAGGATATTCTGAATTTCTTTGAAGACTGATAGTCAACTCCAGGACTGCAGAGCTAAAGTTAGCTCTTCTGTGGTGTTAGCACTTTTCCCTTCCCTGGGAGATTCAGTAGGAAATTTCCTAAAAATCTACATTAAAATTCTTTCCTGAAGATCCTACAGCTTCTGATGCTCTGGAGACATTGTACCTCTGTTCTCTGTTTAGTGGAGACTGGGAAGTTCATACATTCACTGTACATTCAGTGAGGTGCTGTATCTCCTTGCATGTTAAATGTGCATGTGTTTGTATATGAACGTAGAAATCAGCTATTGGTTCCCAAAATAAATCTGACAAAGGTTATCTAAAGTGGAAGTATAATTTAGTGTATCTCTCAGCCTACATTTGGGGTGGCTCATCTTCTTAGTGCTGTCAGTGAATTACGTCAGGCCATCCCAGCGTAGTCAAAAGCGTTTATGTAACAGGATGTTGTTAGATACTCTGACTGCACTACTTGTTTTGCAAGGCATGCTTTGCAGTTACAGGAAATTTTCTCCAGCTGCTTCACATGTGAAGCATGACTCCCTTGAGACCATCTTTCTAACCTGAGGAAGAGGAAAGATATGAAGCTAATAGTTAAAGCAGCACAAAAAATGGCCTGTTTTTTTTTTCCCCTCTCTGAAAAGAATTATTCTTTTGAAGTAGACTCTTTGGGACCCTTGAGTTATTTCTTTAACTGTGAAACTAGGAATTTTCTGTCTTTGTGGCATGAAGTTCTAGTTTTGAATCTTTTCATAATCTCTTATACATAACCGACTATAATTTTTGTGACTTTTAGATCAGGACAGTGCCAGGGGTGAAGATTTCATAGTAGGGGAAAAAAATCCATAGTATATTATTTAGAAACTTAAAACATAGCTGTTTGTTAGAAACTTTCAGGGTCTTGGAATGATAACAATAGGGTAAAGAGAGGTAAATGCAGGAAGACAGAGGTAAATGTACTTTATTAGGAACAGATGTAAATAGCAGGACAGAGATCATAAATCGGTATTTAGACAAACAGTCGTGGAATGTTTTCTGTAAACCTTTAGCGGTTGTTAATATTTAAAAGTAACAAGCACCAAGATGCCTTTTGAGTGGAAAGGCTACAAGGAAACTGATGATCATACATGAATCTGGTTTTGAATTTGTTGAAAGATTCAAAGCATCTTCTCTATAAAAGGAAGTAAGGTTAATCAGGTTGTGTCAATGATCTGTCTTCCTCTAAAATCCAGTTACGTGCTTGTCTTTGTAAAAGGGTTTGTCTACAAAACTTCTATGTATGAGTCTTTAAGATCTTCAGAAGAGGATTTTAATGCAGATTCTTGGGAAAAGTGCATCCCATATCTCATTCCTGGGCCACAGTGGAAACACCTTTCTGCTCTTTTTGTTTACTCAAGAGAGGCCACAGCAAGCTATTATTCCTCAGCACAAGCAACACTGACACAGTGGTGTGGCACACTGTGTTGGCCAGGCAGTGCTGAGAATAGGAAGGCTGGGCATTTTGATTTTCTCCACAAACATTGTCTCCTCTGCTAGATACTACACCTCCTTCCTTCATAAATGAGCTGGTTCGTGTACCATCTCCTGTGTTAGTGTGTTTGCATACATCCCAGAGGGCCTTAGGTCCTGCTGCAGTCGTTTCACCCATGGTCATGTGAGGGTAAGGTGGCTGTGATGGTTTCCTAGCCCAGTCATCAGACCAGTGCTGATGATGATTAAAGAAAGCCACATGAAGGTCTACTGTTACTAATACTGGTGTACAGAAGGGCGGATTTCATCACTCCGCACACCAGTAAGCGGAAGTCCCATACAGGAGCAGGTGAAGTACCATCACTGAGCCCCTTTTTGGGTGCATGTCACACAGAGAGGGGATCAGCTTCGTTCCTGTCTGCAGGACCACTGGGGTCCAGCTAATGGAGGCTGCTGGGGATATCCCCTAAATGCTCTGTCCCTGCAGATCCGCCTCTGGCACCAAACCAGTTGCTGGTGTCAGCCTGCTGCTGCAGCCTCTTCCAGCTCCACTGCTTGCTCTAGGTTTTCTCCCACTGGAACTTGGTCTCAAAATGTGTGCCAGCTTTTATATTCATAATCAAACCCGCAGCTAGCTATTCACCTGCAATTGCCAGAAAGAAGAGAATGAAGAATGCAAAATTACAGGCATCTAGCAATAGGAATGATACATTAATTTATACCTTTATTTAATTTCTGAATTTTGAGTGCATTGGAATATGGATTGTAATATGAAGGGGAGATTAGAGAGTACAAATATTATTTTTCTTGCTTAATATTGGAAGTGATCCAAAAGCCTCTGATTTCTGCTGTTGGAGCTAACCAGATTTGGGGTGGAATGTACAGTAGTGACATGTAGATGACTCTTACTTCCTGACCCGGTGATGACATTTCTAGGATCTATAGGAGCTTTTTTTTTTTTTTTTTTTTGTGGGGGTTGGAGTTGTTTGCTGTGGCTTCTTTCCTGTGGTACATTTGTTTCTCAGAAGATACACTGAATTAAATTAGCTGATGATTTCTTGCACTTTTACATTCCCCAAAAATATTGTGTACTGATGAAGAAGTCAGTCGTGCCCATTGTGGTCACTTGAACCCCTCCCTCTTAGAGTCTCCCCAGGAAGAAGTATGGCTCTAGCAGCAGACACCGGGTGTCTGAGTAGACAAGACAGTGGAAGTGTGGGAGTTGGGAGCTGATACAGCTGCTGTGTGAAGGGAATGAGTGCAATTCAATTTCTAGTGACTAACATTTCACATAAGCTAGTGTGCTGTTTCTTTTCTAGAAGAACCTTATAAACGGCTAACAGATTGGTTTCCCCTCTCTCTCTCTGTTTCTCTGTTTAGCAGGAAGGAACGTCCTAACTCTCTGAATGTCTTCCCCCTCGCGGATGGCATGGTACGTGGGCCGATAGGGGCCAAGATCGTCCCAACACTGGACCACTGGCACCTGAGTGACCTCGGCCAGCTGCAGTCCAACTCCAGCTACAAGGTTTTATAGACAATCACGGAGCAAGGGTTTCCCACTCTCCTACTGTCAACAGCATCCCACTTTTTCATTAAGATGGAGATCGATCTGTGTCCATAACCCTTTGCAGCCTCTCCCTGCTGTGTCTGCTCCCTTGGTAGCTGTGCCATAGATGGGAGGATATTCTCTTGCAGATCTGGCATACGGTGCGGGAGGGATTTGACACTGTTCCTCATGCTTCTTGTCTCACCATATGCCAGACCTCCTTTACTTGGCTGGCTCCAAGTTGAGAGGAATGTTTGGGGAGGCAGTTAGAGATTTAGGGAAGATAAATCCCTCACTTTTTTATAGGTTGTTTGGGAGAGGAAATGGTGGAACCTCTCCCTTCTCTCCCCCTCAATAAAAGCAGTGCTTTTGCACCTCAGCTGGGAGCAGTGTTAGATTGTGCTTGCTCTCCAGTGTTTGTCCTTTTTGACTAATCACTGTTCTGGCCTTTCTATCTTCAGTAAAAAGGTCTTTTAACCCTCTCTGGATGCCCAAGTCTTGCACTGTGCTTACAGGTCTTCAGTTCCTTGTATATCTCGTTATTGCTCTAGACTTGCATTGTCTTCCTTCAGTACACTTGTCACCTTCAATGTGCTGCCTTCTGTACTGGGGCTTGCCAAAAAACTCACAGCACTGCAACTGCACTGAAGCAGCTGCATGGCTCTGCCTATTGCTTGTGGTGCTCTGTTCTGCCATTCGGAGACTGGTCTGAGCTCAAAGACCCAGATATTGTACTCTTAGCTGACGGCTCACTGCAGTTGTTTAGAGTTTAGACTACACACGGTGACCCACATTTCCCATGAGCTGTACCTGTAGACTCCTTAAAGTCTTTGTGCTCAGGATCCCACCAAATTCCTCTCTGAATGATGTTCCACAAATGCCTGGTGACGGGCCTGAGGAGCCAGTGGTGCATCTACCCAGCATGGCTTTACAGTATGTCCACCAGTATCTCACTGAGCTTCTGGTCTGTTTTAAAAGCATCTGGTAAAATTTACTTTCTCTCTGCCTGGAATTTGTAGAACATCAGGTGTGTTATATGTCACATCTAAAGACTGATCCCTTTTTGAGAAGTTGTAAATCACTAATCCTGTAAAATACATTAAGGCAGTAAAGGCAAAGAGGAGGGGAAAAAAAAGAAAGAAAAATCCCAACTTGTTGTTGTACCTATTCTGCCTGTCTCCAGATTACATTAATGGTACTTTGGCCTGAGGGACCCTGCACGTGTGGCCTCCTTGGTGCATAGCACAAGAAATTTAGACAAATTCAAAATTTACACAGAAAACAAAGCAGCAACTTCCCTTTTTTAATGCTGCCTTTGTAAAGTAGCCAGGCGTAGCACAGCACAAACCTTAGCACTCTGTCAGCGCTCTGCCATCATAGAAGCTGGAAATCCAAAAGCAAGATCTTTGAATAGGGTGGAGACTGTTCTTGGAACCCAACCCTTGCTGTAGTGTTGGAGGCACAAAAGTTGGGGAAACACAGCAACTTGCAGAATGCCAGTCATCCTACAGTCATTTCTGGAGAGCTTTGCCTCTGGAGAGATTTAGGAAATAGCAATGCCACAGTGCAGTAACGTAATTAAGGATGGTGGAAATGAAGATAGACCATTAATGTGTTTCTTCAGACTAGTGTTGTGCCAACACAACACTGCAGCAAGGACACAGACAAGCAACCAAATTGCACGGAGACCAACCCATTTTGGGTTCTGGAACCAGTTTATTCCTTGGGATCTCCAGGCAGTGATGCACACTATGGTGTGAATGTGCCCTTGAGCTCTCTAGTGATCAGGTGTGTGTGGCAGTGGTTAATTTTTAGAGAAGAGCTGGGAGGACATTGGCGTCCCACAGACTTGCTAAGTTGTAATTTTTAAGCAGTACCATTGCAGAAATTCTGAAAGAAGTTGAGTGGATCTCACTGATAACCTAGCATCTGCATTGCAGGAGAATGCAACAAGAACTGAGATAAATTGGAAGCTTTGATGTCTAAATTCAGGTAATGGAGGGTTACTGACTGGATCTCTTAGTGATTTGTTGGTGGTAGTGTCAGGCAAAAAAATCCATTTCTGGCTCCAGGAAAGCTTTGTGCAGAAGTAGTAGTGTGCTTCTCCAAATGTATCTGATGGGTAGTGCTGGGATTTGTGTTGGTGCTCACTAGGGAAACTCGGAAATGGGATACTGAGTTTGAGGATGCTAGCCAGTAGGGTGGAGTTAGAGAGCTTGGACTGTGGAAGACTTGGGTGGAGTGGTGTGTTATGGAGGATTTCCTCAGAGTATGGAGCAAACCTATGAGTAATTAAAGGATGTGATTGACTGTCTTACTAGCTTTGCAATTTGGAATGGAGATTTTCCTCCTGCGAGCTTCTTGCACACTCTCTGACTGGAATGCTGTTTCTTAAATATTATGAATGACTGAAATCTCAGCAGTACTGCTCATGCACTCCTCACCTCTCCTTTAGCAGCTCTGATATTTCACTGACATCAACTGCGCGCACGACTCACCTTCCCAGTATGTACGTCCTGATTTTTCTGACAAGTTTTCCTTCTTCATGGGTCCATACTATAGTTATATTTTAAGTGTCCTTGTATACTTATTATTACTATTTTCTGTTTTAGTTGCTGTCATTATATTATTTTATTTTTACATTCAGTTGTACATTCATTTTATATAATGTTTTGGAAATGAAAGTCCTTAACATTTTTGTTTTTATGTACTATGCTTTCAGTGTTATAACCATACAATTGTGGCTTCTCATGGTGACATATGACTGCTATGAATGTTGGGCCTTTGCAATGCATTTTGGAGGTCACTACTACACATTTGATGTTTAGGAGGTTGACAGGTATGGCTGTAGGTAAGTGGTGGTTGTGGAGAGTATTCTTTGGGTGAGCTATGGGTTATGGAGAATGCCTCCTACACTGTAGAGGAGAGACATATGCTTAGTGGAATACCTAGCATTAACGAAGCACTCGGGACAATAGAAGGAAGAGATACCAGCAAAGATTAATAGAGCTTCTGGACTGTGAAGAGGAACGCCTTAGTAGTATTTACATTTGGGAGGAATTTCTTCAGTGCAGGCTGGTAGGTTGATAAAGTACCTTTTCTAGGTAAATATAAAACTCAGAGGTATAACCAAAGAGTCAGTGAAAGTCCTGGGTAATTACTCACTGTCGTGTTCTGAGTGAGGGGCAGATTATGTCAATAAACAAGAAGTTATAGGGTATCTCTGATACAATACCACCCTATAGGCACTGATGGTACAGGGTGTTTGAATAACATCTAGTTCCTAAGAACAAGAAATGTCATGTGGACCCACCTGGGTGTCTCTTTTACAGTGCCAAGATGCTTATGGACTTTGGTTATGCTTATAGACTTACAGCGCGTACAAGAACATTTCTGAATCCTTTCATCCAACAGAAGTTTTGTCTGGGGAAAGAGGTTTTGTACTTGCACTTTACACTTGATACTCTTTGTCCCTTTGTACGTTAGAAAGCACAGCAAGCAAACTGCAGTTGAAGTAGTACAAGGCTTACTGGATCAGATTTGTTCTCAAAAACCTGGTTTGACTTTTTTTTCTTCACATATTAGGAAAGTAGCTCCTGAAACAGGAATATGAAGTAGAGGTGGGAAGTGTGGTTTTCACATGTAGCAGCCTAAGTGAAAAGTCTCCATCTCAGTCTTGATGCTAAAATCAGCAAATATGCAGGGAGATGATTTGAAAGTCCATGTGGGAATGTGGGTGCTGTTTGGACTTACAGTGCAGAAACCATATACAAAATGTGGATTGTGTTTAATCATAACACAGTTTTAAAAAAAATCTTAATTTCAAATATAAATGCACAGATGCAGTGTGAAACCTTTGACTTCCACAGTGCAATGTACAGCAGGGTATATTTAGATAAGCATATAGAGGCCAGTCTAATTAAAGGAAAATCTTAATAAGATTACAGATTTTTTTTAAAATGGCTGCAAAGGGTTAAGTCACCATTTTTTTTTCAGTCTTCTCTCTCATCTCATTTTGAATTTTTTTTTGTCATGGTGTGAACTTGTTATTAGAACAAGAGAACAAGACTTCCAAATTAGTGAAGTGAAACAGCATCACAGCTCCAGTGTTGGGAGGCTCAGAGCAACCTCTGAGCAGAATCAGGATCTTTCTAGTACTTGCACAGGAGGGAAGAGGCAAGTAGTAAAGATCAAAGCTGGGTCTGGATGTGCAGATGCTGAATGTCACTGCACCCAATTGCAAGTCATTATCACATATAACTCTCAACATTAATTTTGTCATCTCCCTGCAGGCAGTAATTAGAGTGGGCTGCTGTGAAGAATGGGGAGATCTCGTTTGGGTCTGGGAGTGATCACAGAGTTGGTCAAGATGTTAATTGATTGACTGTGAAGCAGTGCTGTTTTAATTGACAAACAAAGGTCACAGTATAAAATCCTGACAGAGCCTTGAAAGCCTCCCATGTTTTTCAAGGGGTGGTGTTACAAGAAATGGGGCTGTAATGTCTGTAAAACTGAGAGCTATTTGTGCACACTCACACTGGGAATCCATCTCCTATGGTAATTTGTCAGCTTCTGATTTTTGAATTCTTGGGTCTTGTCATCCTGTCATTTGGAAGTGGGGAGACCACCCCTGTTTCTGTTGTGTTGTCAAGCTGGACTCATGCCTGGCTAGCTTCTGCTTAAGGTGGTGTGGGGACATAGGTCTCCTGTGCTAGCAAAGTCAGACCATCCTAGCTTGATACCTGCTTTGCTTCTGCAGTTTAGTGTCAAAACCACTTTGCTGTTCTCTCATCCAGGTTGTGTTGATGGCTTACAGTCATGACATCATCCAAGATCTGCAAGAGGCCACTTCTGATCCTTCCCAGGCAATATCTATGTTGCCTTCCAGTCTTGGGAAATGCTGGCCTAGCTCACTGCAAGTGCTAAAGCCCTTCAGCTTCCACTGTAGTCAGTGTGAGCTGCAGGTGCTTTTCACTTAGGATAAGGCCACCTTTCCTAAGATGCATGATGAAGAGATCACATACTGATCTGACTTGTGAAGAACGGTGTTTAGTAGTAAAGGAGGAAGGTTGTCCATCCTTTCTCGGGTGGGATTTGCTTGCTGAGTTCAGCACGTGAACTCACTGCTTCATTGTGGTTGCAGTGCCTGGTGACAGCAGCAAGCGCTGGTACAGTGAGCAAGACTCATTCTCCATAATGCTTTAAGGCAGCCATACACCAACAAATGGGAGATTAATTGAAATGTATAGCTGTGCTTTTCCTTTTTTGTTCCTCCCCCACCCTGTAATTGTAATAGTGCCCCCAAGATGAAATGTCCGAATCTGGGCAGTCCTCAGCAGCTGCCACACCAAGCACCACTGGAACTAAGTCCAACACTCCCACATCATCTGTGCCCTCTGCTGCCGTCACACCCTTGAACGAGAGCATCCAGCCCATCAGCGAATACAATGGCACGACCAAGAGCAATAAGAGGGCACGAGAAAAGCGGAACAGCCGGAACATGGAAGTCCAGGTCACACAGGAGATGAGGAATGTCAGCATAGGTAAGGAAGCTGGAGCTTGGGTACTTGCTCATTAAAGTAATTAAATTCCCAGTGCTTGTGTCATAGAATCATAGACTGGTCTGGGTTGGAAGGGACCTTAAAGCTCATCCAGTTCCAACCCCCCTGCCATCAGCAGGGACACCTTCCACTAGACCAGGTTGCTCAAAGCCTCATCCAACCTGGCCTTGAACACTTCCAGGGAGGAGCAGCCACAGCTTCCTTGGGCAACCTGTTCCAGTATCTGACCACCCTCACAGTAAAGAATTTCTTCCTAATGTCTAATCTAAACCTCCCCTCTTCCAGTTTGAAGCCATTACCCCTTGTCCTATCACTACCTGCCCTGTGTCCCTCTGTTGCAGGAAGAGTCTGGGAGACTGAGGGGTAATCAGCTTCATAAGTACAGAATTTGAGGTAACCTTACTTAGAAAGGTATGTGAGTGAGACAGGGCTAATTGGATGTTGACAGTTTTCTGTGTAGCAGATTTTTAAAACATCAGTAATATGTATAGTTTCACAAACACAGAAGATGGGAATAGGTTATTGAGTTCAGTTCCCTGCAGTTGCATTAATCCATAACATAGAACCTCTTCCATGAACAGTCACGTCCTATCTTAGTCTAACCAAGCTTTTGGAAAGCTATTTCTGGACCTTATAAATATGATAGTTAAAAGCTTCCGTTTAGTTTTCTCTTTGGATTTCCTTTCCGGTCCCTAACATTCTGTGATTCTGTGTGTGATTCTGTGATTTATTTGTAAGTTTTTTGTGTCCAGTTGATCATATGACAAATTTGTCAGTCGGGTTAAATAATTATTTTCCCTGCTATGTGTTTATCCCATACCTTAATGTGTTTAAAAATAGCAATTATATCCATCTGGTTTTCTCAGCTGAATAAGCTGTTTTCTTTTAGTCTATTTCTCATATAAGAAACCCCTCAAATCTTTGGAAGTTACAGTTGTTTTCTCTCCATTTCCCAGCGTCCTTTAGGAATTTGAACTCGTCATTTCTTGGCAGAAAAGCCATCACTTAAATGTTGAGCACCAGGCTGTTTAAATAAAGAAAATGGTGTACTAACATGATAAAAGCCCCTTTCTGTGCTTTTTTGTATAGCTGTACCAATGTAGTATCTGAGCAACTCCCAGCCTATATTGTATTTGGACTTCAGAAATGAGAAGTGATCTGTTTCACAGGTCATGAACTCCTATACAAAAGGACTGTGAAAGTAGCTGAAGATCATAAGGAAAGTCTGTGCAGGAGCGCAGGGACAAACATAGGTCTCTGAGGTTAACATCTGAACCAGATGACCGTCCTTTTTCCTAAGTAATACAGAGGAGATTCCTCAGCTAACATTCACAAGCTGGTTCCTAACAAATTAAGACTATAAACCAACCTGTAACATCTTTTGTTGTAGCACATGAATGAGAATTGTCATGACTGAGTCCCATTCTACATTTATATTACCAGTTGAGGGGGTCCCAGGGTCACAGATGTCAATCTGCCAGACACTGCTGTAGTTGTCCATAATAGCATATGGCTTCTGCATAGCTAACTGTTAAATTGTGATCTGTTCAGTGATCCTGGCCAAGGCAAGTCAGCATAAGCATTGATACCGGAGAAACTGGGCACAGATGTCAGTAGTTCGAATACCCCATAAATATTTACCCTTGTTTTTGTGGTTGCTGCTTTACAAGCTCATTTACTATCAATAGCTTCCTTGGGTCAAAGTCCGCTCTCTTCGATATGTGTGCAACTCTGAAGTCATTGTGCATGTGAAAGCTTCTTTCTTCTTGGTGGAAGTATGATATTGTGGAATCTGCTCAAGGCAGGCAGTTGTATCTTTCCTACATGCTCTGCATGTTCAACCTTTCAGGTATTTTTCACACATAATATAAAATCATCTCCATACTGAGGAGAAACGCAGATACTTGAATTTTAATTATGTATTTTATGCATCAGTAATTAAAATGACTGTCAGTGATGCACATGCCTTAGAGCCGAACTATGGAAAAAAGGTACTCAAAGGTATTTGCAGAAAAGCTTCCCAGCTTGAAAAAATAAAGAAAAGGAAGTCTGTTTCTGTGAGCTTGAGAAACACTGGTATATGGATGCCTACTTTGGCAACAGATACACATCACTCTTTGTCTTCAGACATGGCATTTGTTGCCAGCTGGTGCACAATGTCAGCCTAAAAGAATAAAATTGACACTCAAGTTGTCATGGGCTTTGTATATTTGGCTACTGAGGCTGTTTGGAAAAGTCAGAAATTTCACAGCTAACAGCATTGAACGACTAATGCAGTTTACAAACTAGGTCTCTAATCCTTAAAGAGTTTCTTGTGTGAACAGACACTGTGTTCATATTGCTTGTTTAGAATAGGTGCAAGTCTGAGCATTTGAACAGTTTGATATCCAGTAAATGTGACTTGACAAGAGGAGGAAATTCCTTATTCTGTAAATACTGGCTTCAGGCTGTAGATTATACAGAAACCAGAGCAGATTTCATCTCTCAGTTTTTAAGTGAAATTTCACTGTAATGTGTATCTAAACCAGTTGTAGACTTGAGAATTTGTATTGAAAAATT
Source organism: Antrostomus carolinensis (assembly GCF_000700745.2). Classification (NCBI taxonomy): domain Eukaryota; kingdom Metazoa; phylum Chordata; class Aves; order Caprimulgiformes; family Caprimulgidae; genus Antrostomus; species Antrostomus carolinensis. The sequence goes on from NW_010307374.1 coordinate 43,919, forward strand.
ATTTCTATTAAAACTAAATAGTGCCAATTCATAACTACAGTGATCTTTGTGACGCTGTTCAGAAAATCACTGTGTTGTGTTTGATCTCAGCTAAAGCTGCATGGTGACTGAAGAGTTTTTACTGACAGATAAAATGTTTATTTGGAAGTTATTTTAATGGATTAAGGATTTCTAGTTCTCTCATTTTAATGAGGATTCAGACCAATGACCTTGGTGACACTCTGGTATGGTGGTGGAGGGGGGAGTGATGCTTATGGTCTCCCTGCTCTGGAATTTTGAGGGCAGCTTCCGGACACTGGTGTACTTGTGACTTTAGATGATCAGCCACTTGCTGTTACTCAAAGCTGCAAAAGTCCCTTCAAGGAACACCAACCTGTGAAAGTCCTGATCATATGTATTGTCTTACCTAGGAATGGGCAGCAGTGATGAGTGGTCTGATGTTCAGGACATCATAGACTCGACTCCAGAGCTGGATATGTGTCAGGATCCCCGCCTGGAACGCACTGGTAACAGGTATTGTTTGTAACTTTTCACTGTGTGTTCTTTTGCTTGATTTTATGAGGAGTGAGGAATGGATGCTGTGTCTCACACTGAGTTCAAGGTGCAGCTGTCTGAGAAAAGTCCATATATTCTGCCTAGAGTGAATATGAGGGGTCCTAACCTTCTCTGAGTTTTCTAGAGGAGGCAAATGTCTGCTGGTAATCTGCAGAAGGATCTGTCCAGCTGACCCAGAACTGGGCTTGTCTGCCTTACTGGATCAGGGAGGACAGAGAAATGGAGCAACAAAAATTTGACAGGCAAAGGGGACATGGGCTTAAGCTGTCAGGAAGAGGGAAAGATGCATTTGTCTAATAAGAGAACAGTTGTGAGGTTTTCAACCTAAAGCTTTTTACAGATTTAATTTTTTTAAGTGTTTGAAGAGCAGGAGCAGGGCTGCTCCACGAGGGAGGACAATAACCACAATGGTGCCAGTCCTGCAGGTTCTGAATGGAGAGGGCAGAGCACTGATAACGAGCTCCATCAGCAGCCCCAGACAAGGCAAGGGTCCCAGTGCTATCCATGAAGATAGGTACACCTACAGTGTACCTCAGAGGATGACTGAAGGCCTGAGGTGAAAGGGAGCCATTGGGCCAGTGGGTGGGTACAGGTCCCAGGTGAGGCTGGTCAGAGCCACTTTGAACCATCAGTGCAATTATGACCTAGACGGAGTCCTCTGAATCAGCAGACTTTTACTGAACTAGCCTGGTTCCTATCCACCAGCTGTTTTATAACAGGAGGCTCCCTTTAAATAGGAGTCTCCCTGAAGTCTATTAACTTTGGCACCTTATTTGTGTGAGGCGTGTATTAGTCTAGGTACCTTGATTCATTTTAGTAAGGTTGGGTGGTTAATTTTCCAGGATTCATTAATTTTTACCCTTGTCCAGTGGGTAAAATTTGGCACTACCCTAGCAAAAGTAACTCCTAGCTCTTACAGGTATGCAGAAGATAATACCCTGACAAAGTTAAGCCAAGATTTTCTCATAGTCCAAATCTGAACTGGATTCCCCCATTTGAGCACTCTCGTCAAGAAGGGTATGAGCAGCAATAACAGATGCATTTCTCAACTATGAAACCATATACAGTTAAGCTCCCCTCAGAATATGGAGGTTGCATGGGCAATTTATAGGGTCAGGTGCAGGAGGAATCTAGGTAGAAGACAAAAGTAAGTGATAAGATCCGGTCAAAAATTGGTCAGACCCAAGGAAAAGAAGGGAATGGAGAGGATTGCTGCACTGGGAGCTCTTCAGGCAGTGATCTTTGATCCAGGGAGTGAGACTGAAAGCTACAGGAGACACAGGCTAAGTCTGGAGCTGCTGAACGATGTGCTTGCTGCTTTAAAAGCAGAATGCTTTCGAGATCTATAGAGCTTCTGAAAGTTGAGTGATAAAGAGGTAGGTCCAAGCTAAATTGTATCTTCAGGTCAGAAGCTGAGTGCTGGTCGCATCTTGCCACTTGTGCTGTCCATTCAGCTGTGTGAACTGATTAATCTGGTGCAGTCACAGCACCCATTTGTAATTCCCCAGTGCTCTCAAATGTCTGGGTAGCTTAATTTTTCTGTCATTGAAAAAAAACACCATTTTTTTTTTCCTTTTCATTGCAATGTGCTGTAACTCTGCAATATCAGAGGCAGCTACCACACCCCATTTGTAACCTCCAGGCTTTATCACTGTGACTTGATTTATCTAAGAATGAAGCCTCAGAACTTGAGATAATCTCCAGCAGTACTTCTTTCTGTTAGACTCCTGAAAAAATTGCACAGCCTCTCCTCATGCTGGCTGATCCTCCTCATACAAGGCAGGGCAGCGTTTATACCCACATTAAGACCATTTTTTAGAGTAGGCAACAACGATCGCAGAGGTTGCCTCACCCACACCTTCTGTAACAGCCATTTTCTGTCTGAGCTGTGAGACTGTCAAGAAATGCAAGAAGATTCTTGAGGGTACCAAAGACACTAGGAGGTGGAAATGTGCTCCCATGTGATATGATTAGAAAACATTAACTTTGATTTACCTTTAATGAAATACATTTTGCTGACACATGAAGCAGCATTTTGGTGCATAGACTTGCCCAAAGAAGAAATTAACTCTTCAGACTGATTTCATTTACTAGTTGGCAAAGAAAGAAAACCATTGCTGGTTTCAGCATTTGAGTCTTTATCTGATCTTACTGCTATCTAAGGTTGCTATCTAAATTGATAGGAGTGTGGAAATCCTTGCAGAGTCTAAAAAGGGGCTGAGAGCTTCTATGAGTTTAAATTTTTCTATCAGATATTGAATAGTCATTAGCTATTGCAATTTAAAAGGAAGTCAGCTTGGTGAGCTTTGAGGTTGTGCATGATAGGTACTTGTCCTTGATATGGTGAATAAAACATGCTTTTTTCTCTATTCAGTATGTTCCTTGAATCGGCCCATGGTGAACAGATGGAATGTGCTCTTATGGTTTTGATCACAGTGGTCTAGGTTGCTCAGTATTTCAGAGAGAAATATTCTAGCTTAAATGTTGCCAAATAACAAGAATCCTTTTTTTTTTTTTTTTTTTCCCTTCCAACAACAGCCCAACACAGGGGATTGTGAACAAAGCATTTGGCATCAACACAGACTCTCTGTATCATGAACTTTCCACAGCAGGGTCCGAGGTTATTGGAGATGTTGATGAAGGAGCAGATCTGCTAGGTAAAAACTTGCTTAGAACAGTCTGTCTTCTTGGTACAATGATGACTATATTAAGCTTCTAGAAGCACTTAAATTATCTTTTTTTTTTTTTCAGAACTTGGATGTTTGGCTTTTAAAAAATGGCATGGAAATTGAGACATTATGTGACTGAAATATATACCTGCAGTACAGTAGTGCTTACTTAGAAAATAACTTAAACTGCTGGGTAACTTTTATTTGAGTTGTCTTTATGTGCATAAGTTATTTTTCTAGAGGATTCTCCCACACAAACATTTCAAAGACAAAATTTTATCCTTCTACTTCCTCCCCCAAATTTCTCTTCTTCCCCCCCCACCCCCAGTAATTTTACACACTAGCAATTTCTCTTGGAATACAGGGTTTGTTTGAAATTTGCAAGAAAGTAACTCTTTTTCTTAAGTTTTTGGTGTTTAAATGTTATTGAAATATTATGGTCTGTATTGCAGTTTTTACCCTTTTATAATCAGGCTAAGAGAGGTAGTAGTTCATGTTTTAGGCTGATTTTGAAGGAGCTTGTAATACCTGAAGTCTGGTTCTATTTCATATTCCTGACGGGGACTTTGAAGCAATCGGAGAAGCAGCTTTGCCTCAGGTAGCAGTTTGAGCCCTTACCATACTTCTTGGTGTTTGACTCTTGAGTATCTAGACCTTAATTCATGACTGAATTTAATCATGCTCTTAAGTCCTGCTGAGTGTTTTCCTGAATCAGGACAATATGAGTGGTCTTTGAATACTCAGACAAGATGGGCAGCTGACAAAGTTTATAAATGTGTAGCTCACTTTCCATTTTACTGCTTGATTTAAGGAGCCTTAGGAGATATCCGAGCACTCCCAGCAATATGCCTTTTATACGTTTCATAGCAAGAGATCTCATCTGAAAGTCTGTATTTCCTAAGATGAGAGTAGGAACTAGATGTGATGGTTAAAGCTTCATCTACTTGCTGTAGAATGAATTTTGGTTAGCCAGTTTACATACATTATTAGGAACTCTCTTCCTACCAGAATCAAAGCATTAAAAACACTGACAAACTTACCATTGTCCATCTATTTTATCTTGGTCCTCCGGTGCTTCCTTATCTAGGAAAGTGTATGGTTGATTATGTGACTGTGTCCCACTGATCACTGTGCCGTCTGCTGCTTTCCTTCTCTCCCCAAAACGACTGAGGCATCAGGACTTATCAGCTTCTAAGAGTTACTATCCAGGAAGAGTATAAGAGCTTCTAAGAGTTACTACTCAGGAAGCCGTATGAGGAGAGGCTGAAGTCACTTGGATTATTCAGCCTGGAGGAGACTGAGACGAGATTTCCTGGGGGTCTAGAACTTCCTGCCAAGGGGAAGAGGAGGGGCAGGCGCTGATCTCTTCTCTCTGGCCACCAACGAATGCCAGGAGCAGAGGAAATGGCAGGAAGATGTGGCAGGGGAGGGTGAGGTTGGCCATGAGGAAAAGGTTCTTGAGGCAGAGGGTGGTGGAGCCCTGGAACAGGCTCCCCAGGGAGGTGCTCATGGCACCAAGGCTGACAAGATTCCAGCAGCATTTGGCCAAGGCCCTCAGGGACAATGGTGTGAATTTTGGGATTGTCCTGTGATCCTATGATTCTATGAAGTTATTTGCTTGGTGTATTAACTGCTTCAGACAACCTGTTTCCTATTTCTGGAAACCTGCCTTCTGTGAATCCAGTTCTTCTTTGGATTACCCTGTACTCTCACCCAGTGATCAGTGAGAAATGCAGACTGTTGTTTTCAAAGGGCCAAAGATTTTAGTTGCCCAAACCTTGCAAGGTTGATCACCGCAGTTTCAGTTAGAGTCCAAGGTGCTTCACCTCTTACGGTAATAAGGCTGCCTAAAGACCAGTGATTGATTTTGGGTTGTGAGACTTTGTTTGGCAGTTACCGCTTGTAATAAAAATGTACAGAGACTTCATTGAACAGTGACCATGAAGGTCTGGCTTATGAAAAGTACATTTCTGTGCCAGGACAATTTTCTGGTTTGGGCAGAGCAGCAGAATTCTTGCAGGTGATCCCACAGCAGGCTAGCAGAATAGGAAGGCTTTTCCTGGTTCCTTTTCAAACCTGGGAGATGGGCTGTGATGAAATCAGGTAGTTCTGTGATTTTCCTGTGAGAAATGTTAATCTAATTAATGCTTTTGTTGAGTTCTGGCTAGTGATTCTGTACACATTAAAGTGTTCTTTAAAATGAACATGTTGCCAGGATTTTACAAAGGGAGGAAGGCAGAGAGAGATCTTAAAGGTCATGTCTCTGACCAAGAAATGAGATTTGTACTACTTTTTTTTTTTTTTCTTTTTTCTTCGTGCAATAGAAAGCAGTAAGAAAATCTGGTAAAAGTGGAAGCAAAAGGCTAGAGCTTAGTACTGACAGATCTGTCAACATTATTCAAAATTTTGCCCTTTTTATTGGATAAATTGTTCTCTCTTCCTGCTGTACCTTTGAGTATGAAGAGCCAAAGAGGAAATTGTGCTTTATGGACATGATCTAAGAACCAAGATCTACAAGCCAAGAGAGTTCTCTCTTTCTGGGTCATATTTGGAGCTCATTTCTCTCTGTAAATCAAAAGAATTAATGAAGTTTACCTCCCCTAAGTGAAATTTGAATACTTCCTCTAGTCTCAAAACTTGGCAGTCAGTCTTCAAAGAATATTCTCTCCTTTTGGGCTTAGTTTCTTAAAGAAAGAGAAATCTCCTTAAAGAGGACTTTAAAATAGAAGGGTCTTACAGAAATTAATCTTGAGCAGTAGCTGGCAGGCAAGTCTGTTTCTTGAAAGGAAAATCTCACTCATTCCTTCTTGATATCTGCAAAGCGGCCAATGTCTCTTGGTACAAAATTGACACTCTTCATTGCAGTTTTTAAATATAAAATAATCAATAAAATATGTGGGTTTCCCCCCCTGCCTCTAATACTGCTTTACATACATGAGTTTGTATAGGAAGTATTCTGGAGAAAAAGGTGGGATGAGAACAGTTCTTTACTAGTGGTATTTGTAGACCAAATTCCCTTCTTTCTCACTACAGCCTTGGAAACACTAGTTGGCTGTTTTCCTGCATATTCACTTGTTAATCGCAGGTTCCCATCTCCCCCTTCCTGCTCTTCCCTATCCCGAGAGTTTCTGGACATGAAGGAACACTTTGGTTGTGTGCTATGGGCCTGTCCTTCCTCTCAGTTTTAGGATGCCCAACTGTGTTTGTGTTGGAGATTAAAACCTCCCTTCAAATAAGAGGGGTTTTGTGGTGAAGACAGAAATTCAGCCATATTAGCTGTAAGTTTATGTGTATTTTTTTGTACAAAAGTTGAAGTGGAGTTATCAAATTGAGTTCCAGCACTGCACTGTAAAAAGAGAAAACAAAGTTTTTAAATGCAGCTAATTGTCTTCCGCAAGCGGAACTATCGTTGAAGAGCACATTTATTATTAGAAGATCTATTTGATAAAATCACAAGAGGAGGAGAAATGAGAAGGTAGTGGGAACTAGTTGCTCTGTATTCACTGGTACACAACTAAATAAAGAGAAAATAAAGGTTTATCCAGTCCAGGGAGATTACCTGAGATTCATGTCTGCAAAACGGTGTAGCTGAGGCATGTGGTTGCAGTTTTACCATGGGTTACCTTCCCCTAATTTTTTTTTGTCCTGTATGTAGAGTCATGCCATCTATAGTCATGGCAGGTCCTGTCCTTACTATTTCATGCCTTTTGACATTGAAATGGCTGAATCATTGTTAATTTTTTTTGAACAAAATTTTTGTTTTGTTGGTTTCAGTCACTGATTGATCCTTTTTTCACTTCCTTTTTTCCCTTGTCTCTCTGTGCTTCGCTGGACATGGCCCATAGGGGAGTTCTCAGGTGTGTATCTCCTCTGCTCAGTTTCCTTTCTCATTTCTTTTTTCCTTGTTGAGGTTGAATGATGTGGTATACACGTGCGATACTCCCCTGCTCTTGTCCAAACACGGTTGGCTTTGCAAACTTCTCCCGCCTTTGCCTCGCTTGGTTGCCTTGCACCGGTGGGTCCCTGGGCAGCAGGACGTCCCTGCCCCGTGCTCACACACCTGCTGAGTTTCAATAAGCTTTTCTTGTGTGGCTTTCTGCAGTTTTGCTCCACTGTGTTACACTAGCCTGTCACTCAAGGTCTTGGGGCTCAAAGTGGTTTTTATTCTGTCAGGATGGGTACTGCTGCTTGGATCAGAGCTCGGGTGGGCACAGCACTGAGTTAGGTTTCCAGTCTCACGGTGACCCACACTGTAAGGAGTCCCTTCCATGGGCACAATGGCCACAGTGGCTTAGTTAATGCATACTGGCCCTCTTCTGGAATAGCTGTATTGACCTTAAAGACACTTTCTTGATGGATTAGAGTGGCAAAGCCTATGTCTTTTGTGGAAGCTTTGCCTTTCTGATAGGATTTTAAATGATAGCTCTGTTTTGTTTTGGTGGAGGAGACTCACTGCCTTAGGGCCACACTCTGTTGTCGAAAGGTTTGCACCTTTCCATAAAATGCACTTAGGCCCTGATGCAATTTCAGCTGAAGTCAAGGGGATCTCTCTTGATTTCAATGCAAATTGGATGAAGTTTTCCCTGTAGTAAAGGTGGATGATGTACACAGCGTGATAGCATAATGCTGTGCAGTGATGCGCTCTGTCATGTTCCTTTGCCCGGCACCTCTTGGTGTTGGCTCTGTGAAGTTACAAAAGAAAGGGATGGCGGCATCATCCTTTCTTTTAGTTCAAACTGTTTTTCATGTAAGCCATTTTTTCATGGTCCTTTCTCAGAAAACCTGCTGCTGAAGTTGAGTTCGAGTTTGTTTTGGTGTGGAAGTGGATTTAGGCCTGTGCAAAAAGGGCAGAGGAGAGCTTTGATATCTGCTCCCCCTTTTGTTTTGCCTCCTGCCCCTGTCCTTCCCTCACCCTCTTCATAATGTCTGTTGAACTACCTTTGTTGTGGGAATGGGAAACCCAAGAAGAGTAGTCCAGGGGAAATGATGAAGAAGGAGGAAAGAGGTGAGCTCATCTTGAGCTTGTCCTGACATTTCAGGTGTAAATACCTGTTAGGCCGGGCTGCAGGCAGGACAAGGTGTAGATTAGTTACTATTGAGCATCACATATACTGGCACCACACACAGATGTACACATGCTGATGAGCTGCTCTGTTTGCTGTTTACAGACTGGTACTTAATGGCTGCTTTTTTTCTCTTCCTTTCTTCCCTTTTGTCCTCATCTCTTTCTGTTCCCTTTCTCGTATGGGATGGCTCTCAGTACGGGATGATTTCTTTGGTAAGGCTAAGGCCTTTTTTCCTTTTTTTTTTCTTTCTTTCTTTTTTTTTAAATGTGCATTTTTTTTCTACACTTCTTCCATTCACTCAACATCACTCCACATGTCTTGTATTGCCTTGGTTTGTCGTTTTGTGATGGTGGTATCACCTCTCCAAGAAGCAGGACTCAGCTGGTTGGTAGCGGTGGTTTGGGTATTCTCCTCTTTTTTGTACCTGATTATCCACTTTGATGCTTCACACTATTGGCTCTGGGAGGTGGACAGTATAGGTTGGTCTCTGTTAGACAGGGCTCTGTCCAGACCTTTCTTCCCTTTACTCCATGCCACAAAAGAGTGAAGAGTTCTCCTTTTAGCCACTCCACAGTGTTGGGTTTTTTTTCCCCATGATCAAGGCTTTCCCATTACAGCCTGCTTAAGGTTATCTCATAGTGTCCATTCTGTGGCTCTGAGATGGCTTCATCCATTTCTTTATTGCAAGACTTCAGACCTCTCACTGGTTAAAGCATTGGACTGTGACTGTGTAACACACAAATAAGGTGAAGCTGTGGTGAGGATACTGATGGTTGGGACCCTGTATAGCTTTTAGTTATGGCATGGTAGCTTACCCTCTTCACCAGAGTTCCTTTCTCTCCCCAAAACAGCTGCAGAGAGGGACAGATGACTCAAGAATGGGAAGGAAAAAGGTTTCGTCCAAAAAAACTGGGGATGATGAAC
>NW_010307374.1:53215-85311 GCF_000700745.2 Antrostomus carolinensis
TGTAACATCCTTGTGCCATTTAAATGTCTTACTGGCTAAATATTTATTTGATCATTTGTGGAATCACTAAAAAGGAACAGGAAAATAATATAATAAACAGATGACTTCTTGGTCTTCCGCTCAACATGCGGCATGCCACAAAAGAAAGGGCTATAGGTCGTTCACCTTTCCAAACCAAAAACACACTTCAGTTTACACTCTAGTAAGTTATCTCACTTTTTTGCTGTTTGCAATATTTTTTGACACAGCATCCGAAGAACATATTGCCTGAAACATCAAAGTGATTAATTATCTGTCTACTAATTTTTCAAAAGTTATTTGAAAATGCTGCTTCTTATTCATTCTTGCTGGGAATTTGCTTTTGCCATCATAAATTCATCCCATTTAACTGTGGAAAGAGGATTTGTATGTTGGAGTGTTGTGATGTGCTCTCACTTCTTGTATGCTACCATGTTTCTCTAACTTCTGTTTACTTCAAGTTTGTATTGGTTTTATTTTATTGCAAATATTAATTAATCAGCAAGTAACGGATCATGAAAACTGTTGATGTCTTTGCTGTAAAGGAAGAGGTAGTTCAGAGGGCAGGACAAGGAGCACTTCAGCGCAAACACTGATGATTGTGAGACTTCTTCGTGCTCTGGGACCTGTGGTGAGAAATGAGCTGCAACTGTCCCCCAACACGTAGGGGGTCTCTTTGCCTTTAGTTCTCAGGTGGCCTCTATTCCCCACTGTAAGACAGAAGCTGACTGTGGGAGCCAGCAAGTCCCTGGCAGCAGGAAACAATCCAGATGTGCTTTTGGTCCCTAAATTCCTTTCCATTTGGTTTTATGAAATACTGAATTCCACCTTGACTCTTAGTCCCAGATTTTTCATTGTGCTTGCAACCCAATCTGCATATTGCAGTTGACATATGTTGATGCCCAAGTGCAAATGCAGTGTGTCTGATATAGGTATTTTCTTGGATGTAGGTCTTAAGTGATGGGACTGAGACTTAAGATTTTAAGCATCTGTAAAAAAACTATTGAAGGTAGTTAGAGCAATGGACAATCTAAAGTCCTGTTAAAATTTCTCTGGCAGAAGGCTGATAATGGGAAGCCTTTCATATGCATGAAACTGGTCACAACCATCATCCCAAATCTATACTGAGAAACAGAAAATTTGGGTTATACTAAGAAAGAAAATCACTGATGTGCACATCTGGCCAGCAATTTGGACAGTGTTCTGCTGTCCTCTGTGAAAAACCAATGAACTTCTACCTTCTTTCTCTATGAATGATGATAAAAAAATGGTTGCAATAGTTCATGGCTGAACCAGGAGTTACTGACTTGACTTCCGCTAACTGGCATTAGTGAAGCTGTCCTCTCTGTCCCTCTCAAGGAGTCTGTGAAAGTTAGGGTAAGAAGCTAGGCCTTCATTTGAGCTCTTTACAGAAGGACACATGGGGTTGCCTGCTTGTGCTGCCTTGTCTTTCAGCAAGAGGCACTCCGCTCTGCACAGCAGGACACAGAAGCCTAGGGAAGCCTGATCAAAGTGATTTCTCTTCCTCAAGCATGAGTCAGGCAGTGCCACACAAGCTTCATGTTTCTAGGAGAGCAGGTGAAAACTGCCTGGCCTTTCTTTTCAGGAATGGGCAAAGAAGTGGGGAATCTGCTGTTGGAGAACTCGCAGCTACTGGAGACCAAGTAAGGAACTGTTGAGCACTGAGAACTACCTGCCTGGTTGTAAATGAGGTATCCTCTTGAAGGAGGTGTTGGCTAGAGCTCCTGCCTCACAGGGGCTTGCTCGTTTATCTAACAGGTTCTCTTTGCTCTTCTGAGCGACTTTCCTGTTTCCTTTCTGCATGCACTTAGGTGATATCTCTGGGCATGTTCTGGTAGTGTCTGATCTCACCTGAAATCAATGGCAAGCTTTTAATTAATTAATTTAATTTGGCAATTTAATTAATTTAATTCACTTCAGTGGGAATCTAGATGTAGGATATTGCTCTTTCTAAGATTTTAATTGCAAGATTTGCTATTTGAAAATAAAGTTTTCTTACTATTGAGAAAAGTTTTCAAAGATTTAGTAGTTGATAAAGGAGAAGCAGACAATGTAATGGACTTATTTTTTGAAACACACTGGCAAACCAGATACTAAAGCTAAGCAGCTAGGAAAAGGAAGGCAAAGTACTCGCTGGGGAGAGTTGGGGAACTTACTATGATAGGAAGCTGCTGATTTTAAAGATTTTAAGATATTTTGGAGCTGATTGCAAATGCTTATTTTTATCACCATCATCCACAATTACAGATAATAGCAGCTCTGAAAGACGTGTTTCAGCTTTTCACTCTGTTAAAAATAGATTTGAACCTTATGCAGGTGATAGGTTACCCTACACTTGCTTTCTGCAGTATTCTGACATCTTAAGGAGAAGTGGGTCTGTCAGTCAGGAGACGGCACTGGAGAAACCTCATCCTGACCAATTATGGTAATTTTTGTGTTTTTCTGCAGCTCTTTCTTGCCAAAACCTGTTTTTCCATGAGTTATAGGTGCACTGAATTGTTTAAATACACTCGTTTCAACTCCCCTTGTAGTGCCTGTGACTTTAGTTTCAGGTCTCTCTTATGGACAGCTGCTGCTTTGGGCATTTTTGCTTATTGTCCCTTTCACACCTTTAAGAAATGCTTTGAACGTTGTGAAGAATGATTTGATTGCCAAGGTGGACCAGCTGTCTGGAGAGCAAGAAGTGCTGAAGGGAGAGCTTGAAGCAACAAAGCAGGCCAAAGCCAAAATGGAAACCAGAGTCAAGGAGCTGGAGGAAGAGCTGAAAAGGTGAGCAATTCCCACCCTTCCCCAGGGACCTGGGAGGACATGAGTGATAAACCCGCCTCCTCTGTTAGTTTTACTGTTTTACTCATGGAGGTTAGCATTGGAATTCAAAGGTACCTTACAGAGCGTGGCAAGGCTAATGGTAGGTGTCTGAGAAATTTTTAGTGTTACGGTTTTTTTATTGGATTGAAATGGATTATTCAGCCCTAGAAAACCTACAGAATTTTCCTCCCCAGCACTACAATTCTGCAGCAGCAACTGCAAATGCAGGCTCCCACTCCCTGGGGTGAAGCATTCAGAGTTTCAATTTACAATTTAAAAGAAAAAAAAAAAAGGAAAAAAAAGGGAATTTCAAAAACAGTTTTGAAAGAAACCAGGATGGCTCTGAGAGGAATGAATGCCCATTCATTTAGTGAAACAGCTAATACAGATTCCCATAAACAATATTTAAATACCAGTATTGTTAATTGTTTCATTGTTCATGTTAAGAATGTGAAGAAGAGGCAGGAGAGATCTCAATTCTTATTTTCCACTCAAACTAGGGAAACTGAAGCCTGAGTGCCTAGCAAAGCCTGTGATGATTTCACATCCATAAAACTAAAGATGCCCCACAGGGCTCAAAGCAACATAATTTCATTTTGACTAGCTGTGGTATCTCAATTCAGAGGACAGTGTTTGATTTACAGCTGGAATCTGGAAGGTTGCCTCAGTAATCTGAGTACAGAATCACCAAGAGTAACACTGGTCTCTTCGTTGTTCAAAATGTCTAAAATGAAAGGTGTCTCACAAGCAGTGGAAATAGGTCTCATTTTTTAAAAATGCCTTTTGAGTCTCTTACAATATATGTAGTATATATAATATATGCTGTAGGGGGGGATGTATATATATATATAAAATATATAATGTGGGGACATGGACTTTTAACTGGCAAGTGTGCCTTTTTAGGTTATTGAGACAGTAGGTTTTTTTCCACAGTGTCTTTGCTGTTAGTGAAAGTGCTTGTAATTCAAATTGAACTGCATGACTGCACCTCGATATGAGGTTTAAAGAAATTAAAAGCACTCAACCAAATACTTTAATATTTGATTAACACAGATTTGGTGTTCTCTTCTTTACCGTTATGACAAACTGTCCTTCACATCAGAGGCTTTTTTTCATTGCATCGGAAACAGAAGCAGCCCAGAAGAACTTAAGGCATCATTTTCACTGCTGATAAGGCTTAGTCTTCCCATGGTTAAGGTCTCATCAAACATTTGAACATAGATTATGGCTCTGAAATAGAAATTGGCTGAACTGTTCCCAGTGGTCAGTATTTTGGTGCTTACAGCAAATGTTCCAAATAAAGGGCATGATGTTGTTGAAGCTGTTCAGGGTAACATGCTGCAAGAGAGAGGGAAAAATAGCAGAGAAGTGTCTCATAATTTGTACACTTAGCTTGCAGTTTGAAAATGTTTCCTTGTCATGCATACAGACAGACCTTCCCATACAAGTTTCTCCTCCCAGAACACCTCAGGGCCAGCCATGGTATCATTTGCTGTTTTGATGCCTTTCTTCCTGTTTCCTAGAGTGAAATCTGAAGCGATTGTTGCCCGACGAGAACCCAAAGAGGAGGTGGAGGATGTAAGCAGCTATCTCTGTACAGAATTGGTATATTACATTACTAAAATGCCTGTGGGGAAAGGGGGTTTATATATTTACTCTATATGACTTCGTATATATGAGTCCTGAGATGCAGATTGCTCTGCTTTCATTAATGATGAGGGCAAAGCTGGTGAACTGCAAGTTGTTGCTGATGAACATTGCCGATAGACAGATGCCATTAGATTACCTCTTCATATGACTTTGAAACCATAGTTTGGCAAAGATGAGCAGCTGATACTGTGACCATACTGTGCACGATGTCGTTTCTGCAGAACAGTGCTAGAGCAGCGCCCTGCTCAGCACCTTCCCATTGTACCTGGTTCTTCCTAATGTTGAAATACAATGTGGTTTCCCTTGCGATCTTGTGATAATCAGGCTTCTCCAGGAGAACTTGTCTCCATATTGGCAGTGAAGCTGTAAGCTGTGAGGATATTATGCAGTGAAATCCAGGTTATACAGACAGCTTTGCGGCAGTAACTTCCTTCTTCTATTAGTTCTGTACTCTCAATCTTGCAGCATTGCTTTTCTGATTATTTCTTTCACATAAGCCAGTACTGCCTGTTACAGGGTGCAGGCAGAGATGGCCCGTGGACTGTTCTTCTGTGGCAGCTCTTCAAACTGTTTTGGCTGAGGTAGAGGCTTTTCAACAAAGACCAACTGTACCCAAAAACATAGGCAAACCAAAGCAGTAACAGAGATTTTCCTTGTAATTGTCACTCTGGTAGGACAGGGAATTAAATACACTTCCTTTCAGTATTACTGTGTTCTTCCTTTGTAGAAGGTATCGGAACAGGTTCAATATTAGCCTAATTCTCTTTGACTTAACTGGGATGAACTTGGTCTATTGAGAATTCAAGTAGATAGGAAAACTTTCAAGTTGTGCTTGTGAAATGCTGAAGAGGACTAGATTTCTTTTAAGCTGAACTGACAGGAGGTCTGGGGTTTTTTTAATTAAAAAAAAAAAGATTGTAAAATTCCCTTTCATTTATACACTTCTTGTCATACTGATCATACAGGTTTATTCCAAATCCAGGGAGACTGAAGAGGTACTTGGTTAACCATTTGTACTATTTCAGCTTTCAGCAGTACTCACCAACCAGGCTGAGCTTGGGAATTGCCACAGTCTTAGGCATGGCCCAGTGTCACTTCCTAGTAATGAGTTCCCCAAATCCTTATGATTTGTTTTCGGGCAGATATTTTCCCCAGCTTAGCCATATTGTTCTCATTTTCCACTCTTCAAAGGAGACAAACAGAATCTCATTCCTGTTGCCTCCTAACCCAAAGCCGCATGTGCCCTCATTGGAAGGCTGAGTTGTGTCACCAAAGGGGAAAAAGCCTTCCTTTGGTTTCTTGTATCCTGCACCTTTATCAGTGTGTACTAACAGAATGCCTCCTTTCCAGTTCTCGTGAGGGGATGGATGGCATTACGTGGTGCTCCTCCCTGCTGCTTGTGAATGGATTTGCTAATGAACTAAAACCTTGGTTTCCAAACTTCTGGACGAATGGACTACTGTCAATTCTCATAATTCTTTACAAACTATCAGAGCATCTTGCTGGCAATAGTCTCTGAGTGGGGTTTTCAATTTGGTGTGTTCTAATTCTAATTTCCATGGGTTTGCAGAACACCCCAGAGGTCCACAGGCCATAGTTTGGAGCTTGTTTGTCTAGAATTAGCTCCTCATACAGGGAAAACGGGGTAATCAAACCTCCTCAGAACAGGAGGAGAACTAACAAATCTGTCTTTCTGTCTCCATACTTGTCCTGTACTAACGTCGATCCCCTTCAATCTTTTGTTGGCTGAAGCAGTGCTCCTCCCCCCTGCAGGACAACATTCCCATAGCTCAGCGCCGCCGCTTCACCCGCGTGGAAATGGCCCGGGTTCTGATGGAGCGCAATCAATACAAAGAGAGGTTGATGGAGCTTCAGGAGGCTGTCAGATGGACAGAGATGATCAGGTGAGACTGGGTGTTGGTGAACGTTTCTATTTAGGACAGAACCTGGCCATGTTTGACCTTGTGGTCAGTGGAACCCCTACCAAGATAAAGGGCTGTGAAGTGCTGAAAGTTTTCCAAACTAGATGCTTTTCTCCTAACACCTAATTATTTCTTTCTTATTCTGGAACCTGGGCTGCAAATCTCACGTTGCCATTGTTATTTGGAGACACTGGGCAATTGTTTGTCTTGCTTAGTTCTTGTGTGCAAATTAAGCTAGGAGAAGCTGTAGGGAAGAGACTTGCTTCTAATTAATGAATTCTAGAGACTATGGCTTGGAGTGAATATAAGGCTGGGGTTTGTAGTTACCAGACTAGTACTGTGGCAATGATAATGTTGCAAGGAGTTCATAAAGCTTGGAATTCAACACGCTTACTTGCACTTCATGTCAGCATTGAAACATGAAGTGGTTGGGTGTGCTTACCTTAAAGACCAGTGCATGTGACTTCCTCTGTTGTGTTTTGAAACATCTTAGAATGAATTCTGAATTTTGATATGACTTCCTTGATGGAAGTGGCCTGCTGGTTGGCAGGAGTAAGAGATGCTGGAATGAACTTGCTTCTACTGTGTTTGTCCTTAGAGCTTCCCGTGAGCACCCGTCCGTCCAGGAGAAGAAGAAATCCACCATTTGGCAGTTGTAAGTTCTTCTGTGGTTTGTGTAAAATTAAGAAAAGGGGAAATGTTGCCATTTTGACTTTAGACAACAACTTAATAGACACTGACAATGAAATGTCAACTAAATGTGTTGTTAGCCAACCCTTTTCGTCTTCAAGGGCTTTCTTTGTCCTTAGTGAAATTAAAATTGGATCTGAACATCTGCATTGGTTCTGTTTTACAAGCTCAAAAAGATCATGAGTATCCTGGAATGGAAACATGCATACACTCACACTCAGTTTTAATAAAGGGCTGTTTTCAGAAGGTATCTGTTTCTGGAAGCTAAAAACACCTTATGTCAATCAACCTAAGGACTTAGCTCTATGTTTGAAGTCAGGCATTTTTCATGAAGGGCTTACAGCCCCTGATTGCGTACCTCTTCCTTCCCATGTTGTGCATCCATGGTGAATTGTCTCCCTTGGCATCTTTTCTCTTATTTATTGGCCTTTTTCTGACCCTAGCTTCAGCCGTCTGTTCAGCTCTTCTTCGAGTCCCCCACCAGCAAAGAGGACCTACCCATCTGTGAACATCCACTACAAGTCTCCCACAACAGCAGGGTTCAGCCAGCGTCGCAGTCACACCATGTGCCAGATCTCCTCTGGTAGCCGCACCCTGGAGTTCTTCCCTGAAGAGTGAGTCGCATGCTGTGTGTCAAGCCAGGTTCCCCTGCAGCTCTCCCACATAGCAACTTTTCTTAAAATAAGCTGTTTTCCACTTTAAAAAAAGTCTGTGTGGTGTTAACATGTTTCTGTCTCTTGTGGTTTATCTCCCTGATTTTTCACTCATCAGTTACCATGTGGATGGGCTCAGCAAACTTTGTGCTCCCAAACATGTTGCTGCCGTGGCTTTCTAGGCCATGATGGTTCTCGGCAGGGACCACTGTAGGCTTGAGTTGACCTCAACCCCGAGTCTGCACTTGTGTTTGCAGGCTGCGTGATAGAATGAAGTAGGGCTTTTTTGCTAGAGTGTGATGGCAGCATCAGGACAGTGGGATGGACTGTCTTGCCCAACCCTGTTAACAAGGAGTTTAGGTGAAGACAAAAGTTCTCTCAACAACAAATTTAGGTTACAATATTTGGTTTTAATCATAACCATGCTAAAAAAGAGCTTCCGAGTTTTGCTACTGCTGAGTCTTCTCCCTGTTATTGATGTCTCTGATATGAAGGCAGAAAACTCTTCTCTGTGTTACTTTACTTCAGAATGCGTGTGTTCTACCATTACGAGGTCGTACAGTTTCATACGTGGTATGTTTTTTGTGGAAGGACTTCAGAGAATGTGCTGGTAAAGTATTGTAACTTCTGCAATAAGAAGGATTTGTTGGAAAAGCTCTAGATCAGGAGAAGATAGATAGTCTTTAGAGGGGTAAATTTGTATTTTATAGATACCCACTGCTTTTATTCTGTTATTTTTATCTGATTACAATATCATAGCCATTGTGTGGTGTCGGAGTGCTTTTCAGCAGTGCATTAAGTGATATGACTAACTGCTGGCAGAAGCTGTTGGTTCTCTCATACTCTCCCCAGGGGAGGAAGCATGTACACGGAAGTGTTTTGTTTTATCAGGAGATTTTTTTTGGTTTAAGTATATATGTCATTATGTGTGTGTAGGGTTTTTTGTTTTGAATAGGATTTTTTTGCTGATGTTGTTTTTTACCTTGTAATAATACTTCAAAAACCTATAGAAAGCTGGAACTGGTATTCAGACAGCCTTTTTTTATATTAAAATGTATCTTAAGAGCTCACAGATCAATTTTTCTTTTAACCTTTGCCAGTGCAAAGCTGGAGTTGTTCTGTTGAAACCAGCAGTTTCAACAGCAGCTAGTGCATGTTTTCCTTGTCAACAGAGAAAGCTTTAAAATGGACAGAAAATAAATGGTTGACTATAATGAAGAGAAGAACTCAAAATGCCTTCCTGATGGAAACATTAGATCAGTAAATTGTAACACCTAAGCAAAAACTGGTGTAATCTCATAGATTCATAGGTCTTAGGGAAGGTTGGTTCCCTTTTTCTGAAGGGCTCGTTGAACACTGAAGTGGAGATGACAATGATTTGGCCTGCCACATTGCTTAGGTAGGAGGCAGTTAGAGATTAAGGATGCCTGTGTCTGCTCCTTAACTGAGTTTTTCTCTCTGATTTCCTGCATCTGTTTTCAAAGGTGAATTTGGTTTACTTTGTGTTTCCCCTCCCTGCCATGGTGACCCTCCCTCTCCCTCGACCTTCAGCTTCTGTTTTTAACCATAGATTGAGAAGTAACCCCATTGCTTCTCTCCTCAGTGACTGCACATCCTCAGCACGTCGTGAGCAGAAACGGGAGCAGTACCGCCAGGTCCGGGAGCATGTGCGGAACGATGATGGGCGATTGCAGGCCTGTGGCTGGAGCCTCCCTGCCAAGTACAAGCAGGTAGGGACCGCTCTCTGGACAGGCTGAGGGGACATCGTCTCTCACAGTGAAACCAGTGAAGGCCTAACTCTCCCACTGGTAACCTTAGCCTTAAATCCTTAAATATTTAATGCATGTTTTATTTGTATGATAATTGTAGACAAAGATCAAATTAATCTTTTCTGTATCTCTATCAAAGTCAATTCCTCTACATGAAGGTGCTGAAAAAAAATACCCTAAACCAAAAGTAAACAAACTTCTTTGTCCAGAGCCCAGTATTTATTTTTATTTCCTTTGTTATTGGTCTTGAACATTATTTTGTTTATTGGTCTTGAACATTAGATACTTCATTTGTACTCTGAGAACTGTACCAAGAGATCAGCAGGCGCTGATCTCTTCTCTCTGGCCACCAACGAATGCCAGGAGCAGAGGACATGGCAGGAAGATGTGTCAGGGGAGGGTGAGGTTGGCCATGAGGAAAAGGTTCTTGAGGCAGAGGGTGGTGGAGCCCTGGAACAGGCTCCCCAGGGAGGTGCTCACGGCACCAAGGCTGACAAGATTCCAGCAGCATTTGGCCAAGGCCCTCAGGGACATGGTGTGAATGTTGGGATTGTCCTGTGCAGGGACAGGAGCTGGACTCGATGATCCTTGTGGGTCCCTTCCAACCCACAACATTCAATGATTCTGTGATTTAACTGGTCAAAGACCACCTGAAAGGAAGGAGTCTTGCAGTGTGGCTTGAAAATGGATGAGTTTCAGGGTATGATGGAAGGGAATGCTGGTGTTCTGACTTCTTTGTAGGGAGCATCCATTAACAACTCTTTCTCCATCAGCAGTGCAGCGTATAGCCTGTGTTGACCATAACTGGGGCACCATATCATGGTGAGAGGCAGTCTCAGGTAGGCTGCTTCCATCCTTGTAAGGACTCTGTTTCATATAAGATGTTGAGTTGAAGCCTCAACAGCACCCATCTCAGAAGCTAATAAGTTCAGTTGTGCCATACTGGTTGCATCTCTCTTACCATAGCCTGGTGTTCACAGCTTTGTACTGTCTTTTTTGTCTCCTCTTCCCCCACAGCTGAGTCCCAACGGTGGTCAGGAAGATACTCGCATGAAAAATGTCCCCGTGCCTGTATATTGTCGCCCACTGGTAGAGAAGGACCCAACCATGAAGGTATGTTATCCTTGCATACCATTCCAGCCCAGAAAGGGCACAAGGAATAAGCAAAGAATTTTGATCACTAAATGTGCAGTTTTTACAATCTGTATTTTTTTATGTTCTATATTCCAAATGCTATCTTCCTCTTCTGTTTTTTGAATGGTGGTTTCTAATGTAGGTGGGGAAAAGTACCCCTCCCTGTAAGGACATAATTCTCGGCTGATTCTGGTCGACAGGTCCTGTGCTTCTCTCTTACATTTTATGAGTTTTTGAGGCAACTCTTATATAATATCAGCAACATTTTATGTTTATAAGGCTTTTGTTAAGACTCCTTAGGGTACAGTGCAAAACAATATAAAAATTCATGAAAAAGAGCAGATGAAAGTAAAAATGCATTTCATCACTCTTTTTTAGATTCTACTGTTGACTGGGATTCACTGGTAACAGGCCAAAATTATCTAGCGCAGATTTTTGTGAAGCTGTCTCTATCAATACTAGAATATTGTGAGTAGAATTGTGCTTAAGAATAGGTGGTCATCTCTCTGCAATTAGCACATTTATCTACTATAACTAGTTGTTTTGAAATAGGCAGTTTGTCATTAACTTCATTTGGAGCTGATAGATGTCAGCAGTTACTGTCATTTTTAGTTAAGCAGTCATGCTTATTGCACCCTGAGCTAGCAACATCTGATATATCCTGCTTGCTTTGCTACAATGACTTAGGAACCCAAGAGTTAGAAAAATCTGAGGACATTCCAGAAGCCTGTTTTCAGTTATGCACCTGATTTATTATCTTTATTTTCTTTAAATCTGTTAGTCACATCTGTTAAAAAAACTGGTTTTCACTAGGTTACAGAGAACCTTTGTCTTACCTCCATCAAATCTGCCTATTTCTTCTAGTAGAAATCAACAAGATCTATTGTTTCCAAAGAAATATTTTAGGTGTTTCATATGTGTCCACGATTCTCTACAAAGGTGCCTGAATTTAAAGAGAGCCTGGTGCCTCCAGAATTCTTAGATAAGTTTCCTGTTTCTCTTACTTAGCTGTGGTGTGCGGCTGGAGTCAATCTCACGGGATGGAGACCTTTGGAGCAGGAGCCTGGGAATGGGCAGAAATTGGATCCTGGACGTGATCCCCTCACCTGTGATAGGGAAGTGGAAGGCGAGAACAAAAGTAACCATACATCTCCTGAAAAGAAAAAGGTCAGAGAAGAAAATGAATTTTTTTTTCCTTCCGGTGTTTTTTCTCATTTAATCCCTGACATGCCCCCTGTCTCAGTACCTTTGTACTATGCTATGTAGTGCTCTAACTTGTACTTCTGAGGCATTGTCTTGAGGGGCAGAGTTTTGTTGTTCTGACTCTTCAGTAACTTTCTGTGTGGTTTGAGATAAATCATCCAGGATAAAATTTTCCAAGTTCTGCTTTTGAAACATTTTGAATTTTGGAAAAAAGTCCTAGTAATGAGGGTAATTAAGTGCGTGATGAGGTTGCTAGGAAGATTATGGAGTCCTCATCACTGTAGATTAAAAAAATAATAAATGAATTCAGGCAAAGCTTTGTTAAAAAAGAACATAGACATAGCAGAGTCCATGAGTCCATTTGGTTCAGAAGTTGAAGCTCTTGAGATTTATTCCAGCTCTGTTTTTTAAGTCTTAAGTGGTTGAGGTGTTTTGTTGGGTTTTTTTTAAGAACCAAGCTGCAATTTGCAGATAATAATACAATGTTTTATCCTTTCTGGTTTGTGGGATTTTTTTCCGCAGCTGTCTTACACTACTGCCCTATAGTCTTCTGAGATAAGCTTGCTTAAGCTGGTAGGTTGAGTGCATCCCAGCTCCATGGTATTCTGTCTAAAGTGAATGTTCAGTGATACGTAAGTCAGACATCCCAGAAGATAAATTAATGGCCAAACTCCTCTTGCCCTAGGAAGCCAGATAGGCTTTGCAGCCATTGTTCCAGAGACTAGTGCGGCGATGTGAATGAAATTTGCATAGCTTGTATTGTTTATTTGCATCAGCTAGGAAGAGACTTGGCTCTTTGAAGCCAGCATTGGGGACTTTGTATGTGTAACTGTTGCCAGGCACTAATACACTTGGTCTGATCTGGGAGGATCACTGATTCTGCCCGTGTGTTTGCTCTCCTGAAGGCAAAGGAGCTCCATGAAATGGATGCCACGTCCAGTCGTGTCTGGATCCTCACTAGTACACTGTCAACAAGTAAAGTTGTAATTATTGATGCCAATCAGCCTGGCACAGTTGTGGACCAGTTCACTGTCTGCAATGCTCATGTGCTCTGCATCTCCAGCATCCCTGGTAAGTGGGGCCCAGGCACTGGCTGTGATCTGCGCAGGGTCACCTGCTCCACTGAGGAGTGACAAATGTAGCTTCCTCACTTCAGAATTAACCCTTGGACCCTGCTGCATTCTGTAATTGTCCCTCAAAATCATAACTCAGATACTGCCTTCCTGTAGGACCTTTCTGTGGAGATCCCTCACTGTTGAATGTTTAGTAAGTTGTTCCTTTGGCACATAAAGGGTGGTTTTTGGGAGCAAGAGTGAGCCTTGCCCAGGTTTAGGAGGGCTCTGTAGCTGGCTCTGTAGATGTTGATGCTAGGGATGAGGTGATTCACCATGATGTTGACTGATGCTGTGGTGCCTCCTCAAGGTAGTGAACCTCAAGGGTCAGCATGTTCCATCCGTATGGTTACCTGAGGAGTACTGCTACATTTAAATTCGCAGTGATTTATCCAGTGACAGCTGGATTTATGGGAGAATCTGTTCTTTGCCCTTCAGCGGCCAGTGAGAGTGATTATCCTCCAGGCGAGATCTTTCTGGAGGGAGATGTAAATCCTGAAGAGTCGTCTGCAACAGATGGTGTCTTAGCAGGAATCACTCTGGTGGGCTGTGCGACGCGCTGCAATGTTCCGCGAAGCAACTGTTCCTCGCGTGGTGACACACCTGTGCTGGACAAGGGACAGAGTGAGTTTTGGGACACAAAACTTAAGGACAGTCCAATTGTAGCTAGCCCCGTATGAGCCTATGGTCTTACAACTGCATTCTCCTGTTCCTGAGTTAACTACTTCAGAGGCCTCAAGAAGTTTCTTAATGTGGTACAGGAAGACCAAAGGCCCTTTGGTACATTGCTCTTTAGAGCCATCCTTTTCTTTCTGAGCAATCCATGTCCTGCAGCCTGGTTATGGGGGTCATATAGCAGAGTATTTTGGACAGGTGGTATGTTTTCCCTACTACAATTACTTCTGTTCTCATTGCTTCCTCCTCTGAACCATGTTTTCTTGAGAAGTTAGTTAAGCTCATATGAAAACTGTAATGATGCCCTTGCTGGCTCTATACTGCAGTGGGCAGCTCTGGAAAACTTCTGATGTTTTGGTAGTCACAGATTGTGCCTCACTTCAAAACAGCCTCTGTTCCCCATCCAAGCCAAAAGCACTGGATGAGCTGCTGTCTGTGGTGCAGGCTCAGGGCTTGACTGACTTTGGCAAGGAAGGATAAATTAAAAAAATCACATCCTGATTTCTGCATAGCTAACTTCCCAGCTCATTCTCCAATATGTCTCACACTGTTCTTTGTCTTTTAGGTGAGGTGGCTGCTGTCTGCAATGGGAAAATCAACCAATCCCAGTCTACTGAGGAGGCAACAGAAGCTATGGAGGTACCAGAGAACGGTACAACCGAGGCAGAGCCTACTCAGACCCGGCCTGGGCCCCTCACAGAGCACGTGTTTACAGATCCAGTCCCTGCACAGGCACCTCTTAGGCAGAACGGGTAGGCAATCTGGGGCCAAAGTGCCAGTTCAGTTATTTATCAGCTCTGTTTTCATAAGCTTTTTGATGTGAGAACCAGCCTGATCTTCTGATAAAGTGTCAAACTTTTTTTGAGTTTTGTGCCCAACTAGTATTACAGATGAGCTGATAGGGAGAGAAAGAAAATAAATTAAAATAAACATGATTCAGCTTGCAGCAGACTGTCAGCTGTTTAAGTGCAAATATTTGATCTCTCAGTATGAATTTAGACCTGCTGTTAAGATAGATCTTCCAAAGTACATGTGCGCTTAATGTTCTTACTGAAGGAGCTTATTGGTTCCTGGGTAAAAATGGTGATTGATTTATTCTAATAGTACCTCTGATGTGCTGTAAAGATAATGAAGAAAGCATATTCACCACCCAAAAATCTTTAAGACAAGAGTGGCCTGAGGAGCCAGGAGGAAGCTTGGATAGAAACTGTTCCTAAATAACCAAGTTGTTCTGAGTTGTTTCTGTTGAAGTTGGAAATGAACAGAGAAAATATTGCTTATATAATAGTACTGCCAAACAATGAGATCTGTCTGTAGATTTGAAGTACTTTCTATTTGTAGTGGTGGGGAAAAAAAGCGAGTTTTGCAAATTGCAGATGTGGGAGTCAAGCAATTAAAAAAACACTGAAGAGAAGGGAGCTGTTTGTGTATACAAGTGCCCTTATCTGCTTGTGAATGCCAGACTGTGAGCGTAGATGTGTTTTCTGCTAATAAAAGCCTCTAACAATGTTCCTTTGCCTCTTCAGGGAGAATGGGCAGCTGAAGACAGAGTCAAGCACAACACTGCCAGATCAGGAGTTGAATGGGGATGCTGGGTCTTGCACCAGTGCTGCCCCCACCATGTGGCTGGGAGCACAGAATGGCTGGTAGGTTCCCCTTGGGCTGGCAGATCTCTCTGGCACCTCCGTTCTCTGGGCTCCGCTTTTCATGTCCACACCCCTTTAGTTCACTTCTTGTTCCTGCAGTAGATTTTCATTGCTCATTGTTGTTCTAAGCCCTCGGCTCATCAGAAGCACAGGGATTTAACCTCACTTTCTTACCTAACCTCCATCTTTCCTACCAGAATTCTCTTCAAGTTGATAGTCACATACTTCAGACTGAGGTATTAGATCTTCAGATGGAGAGAATCTAATCTTCTGGCCACTGTATGAGCCATTTTAGCAACTCCTTCAAAATAATACTCATAATACACTTGTAAAATAATATGGAAATGTATGTCCAGTACCAGCTCATATGCAATGCTGTATAAATATCTTAAGAAACCAGTGTTCATTTGCAGGTGCAACTCATGAACTCATTCATCCTCCAAAACACATATGCCATTATGAAAATCTCAGTTTAAGTTTAGCTTGGGTACCCAGCTTAGGGACTGCAATACCTCAAAGATTAACTTTGACTCAAGCCTAGTCAGGCTGAAGGTGTGGGGCCTTGCTGCTAATTCTCCCTGATTTGTCCTTTCTCACAGGCTTTATGTGCACTCGGCTGTATCCAACTGGAAGAAGTGTCTGCACTCGATAAAGCTGAAGGACTCTGTACTGAGTCTAGTGTAAGTGTGTGTGCTGAGGGATGCAGAAGGAAAAGGTTCAGCGATATTTTAGATGGCGCTAGCAGCTCTTTGTCAGGCATCTTTTTCTTTGCTCTTCTAAGTGCATTGGTTTGTGAGGAAAGTTTCCCAAGTTTTTTGTTATTGAAAAGCCTCATACTGAGACGTTGTCCTGCTCAACTGCAGACCTGACCCAATTCAGTCAGTGAATAAGGTACTAAATGAGATTAGCAGTATGAGGAGGAAATAAGTGGGGAGGAGAAAGGTAAAATTTTACTGGGGTGTAAATTAGGTGGAATTTGTTGAAATTGGTGGAGTTTGTAGTGTGAAGGAGAAGTTAACCTCTGCAAGGAAATTTATGGATGACTCCTACAATGAAGGAAAGGGGTATGACCCTCAGCCTTTGCAGGATGTTCCTGCAAGTGCTAAACTGAATGGGAATTGTAGAGAGAACGTAAAGATGGTATTCATGAATTTCAGAAAGGATTTTAGTCCCTTATATCTACACATTTTTGGAAGTATTTACTTTTCTGTCATTTCAGGCATGTGAAAGGGAGGGTTCTTGTTGCTCTGGCAGATGGAACACTAGCCATATTCCATCGGGGAGAAGGTAAGAATAAACGTAATAAGAGAAAAACTAACTTGGTCTAGCAATGGATTAAATGCTGTTCTGAGTTGAGAAGGAAAGGTGCTGGTGTGCCAGAGTGCAAACATATGGTTAAAATGCATAGCTATTATACACATGTAATCCTTACCCTAAAACATCTGAGGCATACTTTTGAACATTATTTCCTGAGCTTTTCTGCGCAAAACTGTATGTGTATGTTCTGTGTAGCACATGTGGAATAACTGCAACACTTCTAGGAATACTCCTGCTGTGCAGTTGTTTGAGGCATGCTTAGTAAATTGAATGCATTTGGGCCATTTCAGTGTTACTGTGCATTCACAAATCAACTGTAACAGGGTATGCACAGGGAGCTCCACACCTGAGCAGATCATCTGTGCAGTTGCACATAGGCCTGCTGCTTCCCAGAGAAGTTGGACTCTGTATAAGTAGTGGAATTGATCACTGCATACACAGCAGGCAGAGCTGGGATTCTCTGAAAACCCCAAATACATGGAGCCTTTGCATTACACTTGGTCAGTTTTTCTTATTGTACAAAAGAGATATCTGAGTAATCTGGTGTGCTTCAAGATATTTTTGAATTCTGTATTTCCTGTCCTCTCCACCATTGTAGGTTTTGTTTCCCTATAACTTGAGCAGTTTCTGAGCTGTGTTCATACTTGAAAGCACATGGGAATTTGCTAACTCTGAGTAATGTTTGCATATTAAGAACTTAGTTATTCACTGGGTAGCAGTTTATCCAGCAAGCTGAAATATAGAGATTTCTGGTTTTGTGAAATCTAAATTTTCTTTCAGCCTTTGTAATGAGTTCAAATAAAAATGTTCCCATCAGAAACAGGATAATGCTTCATGACACAGAGGCCACTTGTCTGTGAAGGACACAGTATCTGCCAGGTTAGTTAGAAAATAAGCATGAGAGAAGGGAGATTGATTCCTTAGGCTGGATTTGACACTTCAGGGAAATTATGTTGTCCATCTATGATATGAGGAAGCCTTACCACAAGGTCCATTTCCTTTTAAGTTTCTGCATAGTCTTGTTAGGCTGTCTTTCCTCTTCCCTGCTGTTTTTGTTGTACTTCTTAGAGAAGCCTCTTCACTTAATTACAATAAAAGGGTGTTTAAATTACCCTGATTTGGAGAGCTTCCAGCCCACAAAACTAAACTTTATTGTCATGTGTTTCGTAAGTATAAGGCTGTACCCGAAGTAGTATTATGGATTCATGGGAAGTTCACAGACGTAAGCAAAATGAGCATTTGAGTATTAGCTGAGCCTGTATTCCTAGATACACATGGAAAGGTACATGATTCTATTGTATACTGACATTTCCTGAAAGAGCTGCATCTTTCCACACTTGTTTTTCATTTTAGATGGTCAGTGGGATCTCAGTAATTACCACCTGATGGATCTTGGTCACACTCACCATTCCATCCGCTGCATGGCTGTTGTGTATGATAGAGTTTGGTGTGGCTACAAGAACAAAATCCATGTTATCCAACCTAAGACAATGCAGATTGAGGTAAGAGGGCAAATGTGTGTGTGTGTGCAGGCACGTGCTTGTGTTGTATTTATTCTTACAGCTGTTTTCTGCTGCAGTGTATGGAAATACAGAACTTTTGTATTGTCATTGCTGACTGTTATGGCCTAGTTGGCCAGGAGGGTATTTATTCCTTAGATCTTTAGATAACTCTAAACTGAGCACATCCTTGGCCTTTACTAGTGAGTCTATGAGGCCACATACTGTGCAAATCTATGTGTGCCTTGTAGCTACCCTTATATACAGTCTAAGACTTCTCTGTCTGTAGGCATTGTGGCACAAAGGAAGAGTACAGTTAGGAAGCCCCAGTGATCCCACTTGCCTAAGAAAAGAAATTATGTTTAGAGCCTTTTGGTTGAAGTTCAATGCAGTGGTGTTGGTACAAACCTGTTTGATGGTGCTTGGAATAACTCTGATCAAAGGGAGAAGTGCTAAATCTGAAGTTTCCATCAGTGAGCCAAGGCAATTCAGTCTTTGGAATTTATGCTGGAGTTGTGCGTTTTCCTTTTCTACCAAACACATTGAAAGCTCTTGGTTTCCAAATGTTCTTGCTTCTGAAGTAGTCTCCAAAGACCATAATAGCTTCAGAGCTGCTATACAGCTCATCATGTCAAGATTTTCTGTATGCTGTACTGAACTTACGAGGTCAGCTGGCATTTGCACATTTCCTCCAAGGCTTTAAAACCCAAACAAGTGATCTCACTTGAGGAAAATGTAGTATACGTGTAAATAATTGCAAACCTTGTGTGAACTCACACTGGTCCACCTGTTTGGTGTTTCAGAAATCCTTTGATGCCCACCCTCGGCGGGAGAGCCAAGTGCGACAGCTGGCATGGATTGGAGATGGAGTATGGGTTTCTATCCGCCTGGATTCCACTCTGAGGCTTTACCATGCCCACAGCCATCAACATCTGCAAGATGTTGACATTGAGCCTTACGTCAGCAAGATGCTTGGTGAGGCATTAGCGACTGTCAGTAACTGGTCTGTTCTTTACTGAGATCAGAGAGAAATCAAAATTCACAAGCAGACCTTGCGCAAAGTTCTAACTGACTCTCCAATTCTCATGCATGCTTTCTAGGCACTGGAAAGCTGGGCTTTTCCTTTGTGCGGATTACAGCCCTGCTCATCGCTGGCAACCGCCTCTGGGTAGGGACAGGGAACGGTGTTGTCATCTCCATTCCGTTGACTGAGAGTAAGTGACTTCTGCGTCCTCCCCTAAAAAAAGAACACTCTTGTGTGTTATTTGTGCTGCGTGGTGGGTGAATCTGGCAGACTAATGCTTTCTGGACATTTTTACGCTGAACCTGACACGCCTTTGATCATAGCAGTGTTCAGAGAGAAGAGCCCTGAGTAGGAGCAACCCTGAACTTAGTTCAGCTGTTCCTTATTAAGGAATTAAGTGTTTAGTTGAATGGATTTAACCCGTTTAAAACCAAATAGGTGTTTATTGCTGTCCCTTTCAGTTCAGTTAAAGCAATTTCCTTCTTGGGGGACCAATGACATCTCTACCATCCATACAGTCTTCTTTTTTGAACATGACCTTGACATAGAAGAGTGAAGTGAACTGATTCTGTAGCTTCTGGAAAGCAGGAGAAACAAAGCTTTGGGAATTGTAGTAAGTCTCCCAAATGAGGCTATGGGATAAAAAGACACCATGAAGATCTCCCTAGAAATTTTGTTCTGGCATATATATCTAAACGTCTCCGTAACAGTTTTTTCCAGATACTGACCTTAGAAAAGCTTCATTTACTCAAATAAGGGCTCAGCTTTATCAGTCAAGTAGAAATCAGTATCCTACGTCAAATCCAGCCTAGTGAGGGGACCCAGCAGTAGTAGTTAATAGGTGCATCTCTGGAGCTGGAAGTTTAGTTGAAGCTCTTAGTAATC
The DNA here is from genome assembly GCF_000700745.2 of Antrostomus carolinensis. Classification (NCBI taxonomy): domain Eukaryota; kingdom Metazoa; phylum Chordata; class Aves; order Caprimulgiformes; family Caprimulgidae; genus Antrostomus; species Antrostomus carolinensis. Next base: position 73,242 of record NW_010307374.1, read on the forward strand.
CTGTTCTGTATCTGCCAGTCAGCATCTAATTCTGCAGGTCTGTCCCAGATCATAATGGGGGAGTACAAGTTGAGGCTGATTGCAGTTGCTTTCAACAGAAAGCAGCCAAATTAATATTTTTCTCACCACTGCTAGCAGGAAATCTGAGAAGCAAATGGCTCTTGTGTAAGAAGAGCAACAGATTCAGAGGATTCCCTGTAATCCTCCTGGAAGTCAGGGCTGAGATGGTCTCTAAAGCTAGTGGAGCTGGATACACCCAGAGCTGACACCAGGAAGCCACTGACACTGTCATCTTTGTGCATTGCAATCTTGGTCTCATTTCTGAATCCCTGTTATAAAGCCTGTTCTTTCTTGGGGCTGCTGTCCTAATTTGGAGTTAAGCTTGTTCCCTGCTGTAAACCAGCTGTGTTATCTTTTGATGTTTCTGTAAAAATGTGGTAAGCAGTAAGGTCTCACTAGAAACTTTAGCAATAGATCCTTGTGATCATGGTCCCCCTCCCATCTCAGATACTACATTTGTCCTTGTAAGACAAGAGCAGAGTGATCAAGAACAGTGTTGGTATACACGGATCCAAGCCTGTAGCTCCTGTTGCGGTTTCTCTAGGTTTTACGCATTTTTGTTGCTCCCTGAATTTTCTCCCAGTAATCACCTTTTTCTTCTCTCCCATCCTACCCGTCTCTTCCCGTGCCCCTCTGTGTTCCCACTCCTTGCCTGTGCCTAGCTGTAGTCCTCCACCGAGGCCAACTCCTTGGGCTCCGGGGTAAGTCCTTTGCCTCCTTCCTTCAGCCTTCATTCCTTTTGCACCCACTCACCTTTGCAGTCACTTTCCCACCCTTCCATCCTGCCATTCAGCTCTCTCCATCCAGTTTTCCTCATCACTCTTTCATGTCAAGTTGCATCTGAGAAAAGCAATCAGAGACAGTAATGTAAATATCCTAATTTCCCATGGCTAAAAACATTTCCATCCATCTCATCAGCCATCCCTCTGGGGTTTTTTGTGTCAAGAGTACTTAATTCTTCATCAGTCTGTTGTGGTAGGCCGGGTTTGAGATGAGGACTGGAAAGCTTCATTCAATCAGAGAGTTCCAGGAAGCAGGAGTAGACTGTTCTTCCAGGGTCTTCCTTGGTCATCCTTGGTTTTCCAAGGATGCTTCTCTCATCAGTTCCATACAAATGGCAAGTTCCATACCAGTGGCAAGTTCCATACCGGCTGTAAGTCATCAACCAAGACTTTTATTCAGGGGGGACTTCGATAAACAATTGTTGGAGTTTGTGCTAGTTAAGGCAGGGTCTGAGTTCAAATTTATGCTTACCTTAGCCTTGCCAGGGTGAGAAAGGAGTTTTTTTTTCTCATTGCAAGACATTTTGTGGCTGACCAGAAGCATTATCATAATGTCTCCTTTTAAAGCATCTGATATCGGTTGCAGTAAGAACCCAGATACTGAGTGAGAATAAGTGCTAGTACAAGCCCTGTCTATTAATCAGATGAGCTCATCCAGTTGTAGCTGCTCACAGCAAACCAAAAGCACAGAGTTACAGAGAGCCTTCATCTTGGGGATCTTCCCCCTGCACACACTGATTCTCATTCTTCCATCAAAATATTTGTACTTATCTTGCCATCCTGGCTTGAGCCTGATAGGTAAAAGTCTCCTTTGTCCAAGTCACTTAATAATTTAAATCCAGCCCAAGCCATTATACAGAACTACAGATAATGAAGCAAGCAATTCAGTTCTCTCACAGGAAATGAAAGCCACCTGATTTTAGTACTGTTTCACTGATGTGGGTGCATGCAGAAGGAAAGCATCTCCCATCCTGAGCTCTGGTCTCTGTTCCTTGGTAAAAGTGGAAACATTCACATTCTTGGAGCCTGAATGTGAGAGATGCTGGCCCCTGAGCCCACATTGAAATCCTTGGAAGCTGTGGATGGTGAGTAGCTGATCAATTGAGTAGCTGATCTTCTGGCATCAAGGCCAAATCAAGGACTTAAGAAAGCACCTCACTTCACTGCTGTGACATTTACTGGGCTGAGAGGCCTTCACCAGACCCAGAGACTGCTTTCAGCAGCCTGTGTGCTTATGGCTTGGCAAAGGACCTGACTTGAAAACTGAGCAACTTCACTGATCTATAAAATAGTAGTAATTCTCCTCCAGGTGCCTTTGATGTCTCAGGGTTACAGTGGGCACCTTTGGATACCCTGCCAGGTACAAAAGACCAAGGTTGATCCTAGGATTGTAGAACATTTCTGCAGGCTGGACAGGATTGCTGCTGGTGAAGAGGCCTTCACTAGGACACCTCAGAGACCTTGTCTAGCTTGCCCAAGGGTCACTCTTCCCCAGCACCTCAAGGGATGTGTGCCTCATTAGTAGCCAAATACTAGATTTGATGAGAAAATGTGTTTTGTTATCATATGAGTGATTGTTATCAGCCTAAGAGAGAGGGTCTGAATAGTCTAGTGGGATCTCCTCCATCACATCCTTTACACAAGACCTTTAAAGAGACCCATGCCTTTAAAGGTTTACCTTCAATGGCTCATGAGTTTTCACTTTGATTGAGTCCCTTCAGTAAATGGGACTCAAAGCCATCACTGACAATATTCCTCCTCCCTGTCCACAGCCAACAAGACCTCACCAACCTCTGGAGAGGGCAGCCGCTCTGGTGGGGTCATCCACGTGTATGGTGATGACAACAGTGACAAATCTGCCAGCAGTTTCATTCCCTACTGCTCCATGGCTCAGGCACAGCTCTGTTTCCACGGGCACCGTGATGCTGTCAAGTTCTTTGTCTCTGTGCCTGGTAAGGATGAACACAGTCCTTCCTTGTGAGGGTCTTGTCCCGCTGTCCATTCTGCAGCGGGAGCTTGAGCTAACCTGCAGCAGACAGCTGTCCATGCCATTTCTAGCACTTGCAAATCACTCTGGCTCAGAAATCAGTAGTTTGAATTGCATTGACTTCCAGATTTCACCAGCAGAAGGAACTGGCCTGCCCAGTTGTGTGTGTGTGTGTGTGTGTGTTAACTGCGCGGGGCGCTGACAGCACCTCTGCCCCCTCCCAGGCAATGTCCTAGCAACCCTGAATGGGAGTGTGTTGGACAGCCCTTCGGAGAACCCCAGCACAGCGGCCACAGAGACTGAGGGGCAGAAGCTGAAGAACGTCCTGGTGCTGAGTGGAGGAGAAGGGTACATCGATTTCCGGATTGGTGAGTGCCTTGTGGTGGGAGGCATCCGGAACAGGAGCGGGGACAGGGCTGTGGTCAGGGAGAGAGAGCTCACTGTTGTGAGGAACAACATCTGAAAAGCGCTGCTCTATTTCTCTGGCTGTGAGGGAGATAGCGTGCATTTTCCTTGCACAGCACGAGGCTGACAAACCTTGCCCCTGCCTGTGCCTGCAGTGCCACACAGTCTGTGTTAATGGCCCTGGAAAGAATAAAACCATCTGTGCCAGCGGCTCCAAACATCGCTGCTCCACTGTGGTCACCTGTGCTGCTCACAGGGGCTCTGTGTGGCAAACATTGGCTTCCCTGAAAGGAAGGGTGGTTTTCCCTACTGCTGGAGATTGTTTGTTCCATCCATACAGTCCTGCTTCAGCAAAGTACCATGTTGCTCTAGATGTTCTCCAGGCAGAAAGGAAGGTCTCAGCTCCTGCTATCTGTTGCCCGACTGCCAAGACTGTATCAGGGATATCAGCCTCTTTGGAAGCATTCCAGAGCAGTGCAACCTTGGATTTTCCTTCTTGCCTTTTTTACTCTCTGTTTTCTCTCTTCAGGGGATGGAGAAGATGATGAGACAGAGGAGAATGCAGGAGACGCCAGCCAGGTGAAGCCAGTACTTTCCAAGGCTGAAAGGAGCCATATTATTGTGTGGCAGGTATCATATATCCCTGAGTGAGAATTTCTCCTTTCCCACCAATGTAAGTGTCCCTCCTCCCACCTGAATGCCAAGATGTACATACAGAATGCCTGCATTATACCTTCTGCTGGAAACCGACCCCAGACAACTGCAACGGCTCCTGCCTCGGACTGTGACCCCCTTCTAACCTCTGAACTTGCAGCTTTCATCTTGGGCCCGTGTGCTTTCTGCGTGGTTGGATTATTGTTCTGCTCTGGAGCTGGCATCTACAGGAAGAGAAATGGCAGTGCATTGATGAAGTGAAGCTTGGAGCTAGAACTGTGCGAAGCCTTTGCCCCGCGCTCGGGAGCTGGCAGCTGGATGGGTGGTGGCTCAGGTTCTCTGGCAGGTTGCCTCACTCCCACCTGCATGAGAAAAAGTACATCCCCCTGGCGTCCCTCACCAAAGCAGTGATGGTGAATCACAACTTCTACAGCACCCTAGCAGAAACCCTTTCTAGTTCATCAGTGGACTCTCCACCTTATGCACCCTTAAGCACAGAATAATGTCCCATGGACTGAGAGCAGCCAGGTCTAAGGAACCTCCAAGAGAAAGGAGTGTCAAGGTTTGGGCAGCACTTCTGTTGTTTGGCTGGAGAAGGCAGCACTGCCATTACTGTGGGGAACACATCGTCCATCCTCGCAGATGGAAAGTCTCCCTGCTCTGCTGCTGTTGTTGTCTCAGCAGTTGTGTGCTGGGTGACTGTGTGTCTGGAGAGGTTTGTTTGGTTGCCTCATATGGAAGATGGGTGTTTGATCGTGGAGGCCATAGGACCTTTGGAAACTGTGGTAGCAAAGGGGTACTAGACGCTTTCTTTTTAAGAGCAGAAAAGGCAGCAATACTTTTAACTCTCCCTTCCAAAAATGCCAGGCAAAAAAGAACTCTTGAGTTCATTCTGAAAAGTTCAGGAGAAAGCTCTCTCTTTATAGCATTTGCTGGCTTCTAAAATACAGGCGAGGGCAGGTGATGTTGGTCTGCTATGAATTCTGAGATTACCTTCACTCATAAGGCTGTGTCCCCATCCCAGGAAATGCTGGAAGGAGATGGCTGTTTTACTTCACACTGTGACTGTCAGTTAGGAAAGACTGTGTAAGTGCAGTTGAGGTATAGAAAGGCTGTGTCTTGCCCGAGGTCACACAGAAAAAGGAATTGAGGCCAGATCTCCCAACCTCTTACCCAACATCACAAGCATTGACTTTGTTACTAAGTAGTTGGAAAAGCTGGAAATTTCTGATTCCTGAAAAGAACTGACAACTCCCAAGAAAAATTCTGATGGCTGTCCTTGTGTCAGTAGTGCTGGGGGATTGCAAAGTGTGTCCTGCTTACAAGAGAAGCATCAAAAAATGGAGCCTGAGAGGGTGGTTTTGAGCTCCAGATGCAGAACATGGCAGCTCCAGCTGTAGAGGTGATGGTTTGTCCTCCCTTTCTGGCAACGGAAACAGTCCTGTCTCCACAAGCCCAAGTTCTGTTTCCTTTGAACACTCCCTCCTGGATGTGCAGGACTAGAGCGAGGAGCAGTTTTTGGTGATGAATTTGGAAGTTCCTGGTGGTTATCATGTTTCTTCTCTGAGCTGTGCAGCACTCTGGGGCTCACAGGGATGTCCTTGTGCCAGTGCGGTAGTATGGGGACAGCTGGAGGAAGCTTCCATCTTCTGGGAAGCTCCCAGCTGTATCCTGTGCTTGTTGCCACAGACCAGGTTGCCCCCAAGGCTTGTATAGTCTAAAGCTACTCATGTGCTGCAGGGACGCAGTATTCCCAGGGGAAGCTCTAACATGTGGCATCTGTCCTGATGCAGCAACACTGAAATAATGTTTGGATACACAGTTCAGAAAAGGCTGGGATGTACATTTTCCCTGCAAGGAGGCAAAAAGACATCTCTGGAGAAGAGAGATGTGGCTCCACCACAGTTTGGAGCCACAGTGGTGCCCACGCTGCCTGTGAGCGGTGCTGGTGACATGCGCACCCACACCACTCTTTACTGAGGTAGGAAACCATCTGGACAGTGTCCTCCAGCCATTGGCACACCAGGCTCTGTGGCTGGCATTTGGCTAAGGGGTGCTTGGAGCCACCACCTGCATGCAGGGGACCTTTCACCAGGGACATCACCAGGGCACTGCTGACCATGCCAGACTTCTTATTCACTTTCCCAAAATTATTTCTGCTAGGAAGAGCTCTTTGGATCACAACACAGAGTGCATTAAAGTTAACAAGATGAGCATTTAGGTCACAGATTCCATAGACGTAACAGTTCATCAGTTAGGGCCAGGTAAACTTCGGCATTTGGGCTAACTGAAGGAAAAAAAGAAAAAAGAAAAAACCAAAAAACAAAAAACCAAGAGACCACAGGCTGTCTCGACTCTTCCGTAGGAAAATACAGAATTGCAACGTTCTTACCTCTTACTGTTTGTTCTGTATCTGGTTTCAGCAGTCGAAGTGACAGTACTCAGTCTCCTGTCACCCACTGGGCCCTGGCAATGTAAGGAAACCAGTCTTGGGCCTTCTACCAACAGGTTCCTTTCCAGCTCTGTGCATGTTTTCCTCCAAGAGAAGCACATGTCCAAGAGGGGCAGCTACAGTTAAGTAGAACCAACCTTTGCTGTCAGCTCCTGTGGGTGTTTGGTGGCTGCTCAGCAGCAAGGTGGGAACTGACCGGCTTCAACACACTTCCCTGTTGTATCTCCACTGTGATGTATGTAAAGTATCTTGTATGTTACAAAAGGATTTAAAAAGTGTCTTAAGGCCTGTAAACTCCGCTCTTTGGTCTGAAGATGGCATTCTGTAAAGAGACTGCTGTATGAATATGTTCCCATGCTTTGTCCCCTATGCTATCAAACAAACCATACCTGTTCTGTATGTAATAAATGTGTTAACATCACCAGGTGCAGGGAATCTCGTTCCTGCAAAGGCGCTGGGATTTCTGCTCAGTCTGTAATAACAGCGAGACACTTAGAAGGGTGAGAATAGCAGCTCAAGTGTTCACCATTGAGCAATTTAGTGTCAAGAAATGACGTGTGCAGTTTTGGATGCCACAGGATAAAAAGGATCTAAAGCTCCTGGAGAGTGTCCAGAGGAGGGACACAAAATTGGGGAAGGGTTTAGAGGGGAAGGGTGTGAGGAGAGGCTGAAGGCACTGGGTTTGTTCAGCCTGGAGAAGAGGAGACTGAGAGGAGATCTCCTGGGGGTCTAGAACTTCCTGCCAAGGAGCAGAGGAGGGGCAGGCGCTGATCTCTTCTCTCTGGCCACCAACGAATGCCAGGAGCAGAGGAAATGGCAGGAAGATGTGGCAGGGGAGGGTGAGGTTGGCCATGAGAAAAGGTTCTTGAGGCAGAGGGTGGTGGAGCACTGGCACAGGCTCCCCAGGGAGGTGCTCATGGCACCAAGCCTGACAAGATTCCAGAAGCATTTGGCCAAGGCCCTCGGACACATTGTCTGAATGTTGGGATTGTCCTGTGCAGGGACAGGAGTTGGACTTGATGATCCTTGGGGGTCCCTTCCAGCTCACAGCATTCTAGGATTCTATGTGGCTTGCTCACTGGGTCAGAGCAGAAGGGGATGGTCCTGCAGGCCACAGTGCTATCTGTAGCTTCTCCCAGCATCAGAAATAAAAGGTGGAAAAGACAACGGTTCAGCTGTGGGCACGATGTGGCTGTCCTGGTGTCCCCTTCAGGTGAGCTGCCAAGTTTAATGCATCCAGCTCATCTTTCAACACTCAACTTGCCAGTGTCCCCTGTCTATACAGGGTGGTACTTCACAAAGGCCCACAGGAATCGGTGACACTCTGCGCTGCAGGAAGTGAATTCCACCGAGTCCCAGCAGCACTTAGACACATTCATTTTTATTTTGTAGAGTTGCATTAATTCAGTGGCTGTACATAGCAATAATAGACACAGGAGCCACCTCCTTACACCAGGAGCAGCTTCTGCTGTGAGCAGCGGTCCCTGAGGCGAGTCACCTCCATGACTAACACCTGTGCTGCAGTCCTGTGCAGGCCAGGGTGAAGTACAACAGGCCACACCTCCTGGGTTACTAGAAGCACCTCAACAATGAGGTTTGGAAACGGGCCCTGTGCCCCATCCCGTGCTCCTGGGACTGCAACTTTGATACAGCCAGGAGCAGCTTGAGCAAGCCACTGGGTGAAGGTGCCTACCTGGGTGGCTGAGGAAGGTCATCCCTGTGGTCATCCTTCAGACACCCACCTCCATGCTATTAAACCATCCAGGTTAGTGCACAGGTTTGAGAGTCCCAGCAGAGCTCCCAGCATGTTCCAGGCATTGAGTCCACCACAGGGCAAACTGGGGCTGTGCAGCTTTCCAGAAGGGGACCTTCACAATCAGATAAGGTTTAGGCTACCCAGGACATTGTGTGAAGACACCTGCCCTCAAGTATTAAGGCCCTGAGGTCACTCACTATCAGGCCATGATTGGCCTGATTAGCCCCACCTGGGCCACCATATACAGGCCCTTTCCACCCATGGCCCAGGAGGCTTAATTTAAGCACCAGCTGGGGCCTTCAGGTCTTTGCCTGGGCTGTGAGGTAGGTGTGCCTGTCTCCTGCTGCCCCTAGATGGGCCCCCTTGGACTTGAAGGTTTGGACTAGATGATTGTCAACGGGCCAGCAATAGGACAAGGGACAATGGGCACAAGCTGGAACACAGGAGATTCCACTTAAACATGAGGAAAAACTTCTTCACTGTGAGGGTGACAGAGCCCTGGGACAGGCTGCCCAGAGAGGGTGTGGAGTCTCCTTCTCTGGAAAGATTCCAAACCCACCTGGATGCAGTCCTGTGCAACTTGCTTGAGGTGAACCTGCTTTAACAGGGCGGTTGGACTGGATGATCTCCAGAGGTCCCCTCCAACCCCCACCATTCTGTGATTCTGTGATTATCTCCATCTGCTCCTGGCTGGGCTCCCTGGATGGACTGGTCATGGGTCATTTCTTGCCTTGTCTGGGGCTGTCCGTGGACCCTGTTAGCAGCACTTGGCTCTGCCCACTGTGCTCAGACTCCATGGGCCTGTGCCCAGGCAAGGAGGGCACTGCCTGTGCTGGGGTTGTGTTCAGCTCCTGGCTGTGCAGGACAGAGGATGAGATTGTTCTACTCATCCCATCCAACTCACACCTACAGGCCGGGTCCCACCTCACTCGTCTGTTTGTGTGCTGGTTCAGTAGCCCATCAATCATGGTAAGGCACCAGCTCAGCCCAGCACCTGGCAGCAGAAGCTATCCAAACCAGAGAAGCTGTGTTCCATCAGCTGCACTGGGAGGCCTCACAGCCTCGAACTGTGCCTTTATTTCCCTCCCCGGATTCTCCATTGCTTCCGAGTGTCTAGTTTTTGTTTTCTCTCAGTAAATCCTTTCAGGCTACTTGATTTCAGGAGGCTGCAGCAAATGGAACACCACTTCTCGACTACCTGCTAAAGCAGGCAAAAGAACTCAACAGCTGCTTCTGCAGGGAGCTGATCTGGAGGATCACAGAAGAAAACAGTTCTTGTGCCCCCTCCACCCACACCAGACTCTCCAACAGTTCCTGACACAGCAGCAGAATCCACAGCCACTGCAAAAGAAAAGGAAATGCTAAGAACTGTACTAAGGAGCTGCATTTTTGTAATACTCACCACAACACGCTGCACTAAAACAGGCAGTAATTCATGATTGGCTTCAAAGAGAATCCCAGACTGGTCCGGGTTGGAAGGGACATTAAAGCTCATCCAGTTCCAACCCCCCTGCCATCAGCAGGGACACCTTCCACTAGACCAGGTTGCTCAAAGCCTCATCCAGCCTGGCCTTCAACACTTCCAGGAACAGCTACAGCTTCTCTGGGCAACCTGGGACACTGTCTCACCACCCTCACACCAAAGAATTTCTTCCTCATGTCTCATCTCCATCTCCCCTCTGCCAGTTTCAAGCCATCACCCCTTGTTCTGTCCCTCCCTGCCCTTGGCCAAAGTCCCTCCCCAGCCTTCCTGGAGCCCCTTCAGGTACTGGGAGGCCACTAGAAGGTCTCCCCAGAGCCTTCTCTTCTCCCCAACTGAACAGCCCCAACTCTCTCAGCCTGTCTTCACAGCAGAGCTGCTCCAGCCCTCGCATCATCCTCGTGGCCTCCTCTGGACTTGCTCCAGTAGGTCCATGTCCTTCTGATGTTGGGGGCCCTGCAACCGGACGCAAGAGTAAGAGCCAATTCTGTACACTTTGTATCACCAGAATTAAAATGACCTTTTCCTGAGAGCTGGCTCAAGCAGCCAGTGAGAGATGAACAGCTTTGGATAAGCTTAGCATCCAAAGTCAAGTTGTGTTCCTCCTATGTTCATTGTCATCCTATGTAAGTTACCCAGATGATTCTGCACTGCTGAAGAGGGATTGGATGCTGTGCCTGTATTTGGGAAGCTAATGGCTTTACATTTGGACCTCATGATGATCTCCACAAACTGAAAAAAAAATACCAAGTTTTCTTAGAACTGTGCTGCAGAAATAAGAAAACATTTATTTTTTTGGTAGTAGATACATTTGTATGCAGCTCTGTGAAATAATGGTCTCAATAATTTTTCTGCGATTTATGCAGGACCCAAATTATCTAAAAATTATTCTTAAAAACCTAATTTTCAGGCTGTAGAGGAAATTGTGCTCCAAAGAATAGTAGCTGGATGACAGGAGATATGCATTCAGAGACTATACAGGGAACCAAGAAGGTTCCTTTGCTGATTGAGCTCAAAGTTACGGAAAAAAAAACAAACCCTCTGAATGTATTTGTATCTTTCCTTTCAGATGAGGTGACTCTACAGGGGTGGGGAGAAAACTAGGAAACCTGGATATATCATACCACAGTGGACAAGGGGGTCTTCTGCAAGATGATGTGGCTTCTACCATGCAGTGAGAGCACATGGGAAGGTCAGGACATAGAACAAATCTTTAGAGTGGTGTCCCTGTAGCTTTTTTCTTTGCACTCTTATGGTGAGAGGCCATGACCTTCTCCAGATCAATCATTGGCTCCTCTGTGATTGGTTTTCCCTCTTTCTGCCACTGTGCAAGGATCATGGCTCGGAGCAGAGGTGGGTACGGAAGGTACCGAATGGTCTCCTCTGGCACTGGGGTGAATTTCTTGAAGGCCTCTTCCTCATGCTTGGGCACCATACGCCAGTCATGGTACATGACTTTGTCGATCTCTCTCACTTCTTCTTCTGTTTTGCCTGAGAAAAGATGACAAAAAGCAGTGGACAATGCTGTCAACAACAAACTCCCTCTGGGAAATGCAGCAAGTGCTGACTGTCTGGTATCAAAGATGCTACAATAGGCAATAGTAAAGGAAGATTTCAAAGGATAGGACAGCATCTTCCTTGCTATACTATGGGAGCCCACTTCTGCCCTTGGAAATCAAAACAGAAACAGGCTGAAAAGATACAGGCAAGTCATTCCAATTATCTTAAAACATCTGGTTCATCTGGTCTGTTCATCTCTCTGGTTCCGTTTCCACAGCTAATGAATGAGAGTAATTCCTCTCTACACTGATGAAAGTTCCTCGGGAAATTTAATGTTAAAAATACCAAACAATTTTGAAACCTCTGAATGAGAAATGTTTCAGAAACTCCTGTAAGTCACAATCATATGCCTAAAATGAAGCAGCTTTAAAAAGGGAAACTCAACTCACTCAACTCCAAGCGTTGGCAGAGGGGTTGGACTAGATGATCTCTAGAGGTTCCTTCCAAACATGACCATTCTGTGATTAATTTAAAAGCCCAGTAACGTGAGGTCACTTGCCATCGCTTCTGTTCTACTGATGATTTTACCTGGCATACCCTCCTGTGTTCATTCTGTGTCTTGTTCTCAAGGTCTCAGTCTGTCACCTCGTCTCGGCCCCTTGTTGGCGCAGGGTCCCTCCCCACGCTCAGCCTACACTGGCTCTCCCACAACAATCCTCAGAAACGCGTTCTGTGGGGGCCAGATCCCAGCATTTGAAACCAAAAAAGGGAGAACGTCTTCTCCGATGAAAAACATTTCCCAAGCAGGAAGGCCACGGTTTTCCCGCAGCTTTGCCCCAGGTCCCGCACTCCTGCCCGCAGCCGCCCTCAGACCTCGGCTGCAGCAGAAGCGGCCGGTTTTACCTCTGAAGGTCAGGTAGCCCCAGGCTCTTCCATGGTCCATGTTCTGCAAAGGAAACAAGAAGGGGCTGAGGGCTGAGGGCCGCGGGCGGGG
>NW_010307375.1:0-6007 GCF_000700745.2 Antrostomus carolinensis
CATCATCTTGACTTTAAGAAAGCAGCAAGGACATAATAAAGACACATATTTGTATGTATTTTCCCCTTTAAAATTGTTTTTGCTCATATGAAGGTATAAACACTCTAAAGAACCATTCCTGAGCCAGCCACAGCTTTCACAGAAAGCCGCTTTTAAAGCTGCCTAGCTGTCTTCCACCTGATCCTATAAACACTGCTGGCAATTTTTCCCCCATGCCTCTAACATATTTTCACTTAGCACCAGTTTGATGTATAAGATCTGACAGCCAGGCAGTTATAGGCCACCTGCATCACTGTTGCCATGACAACAGTGAAAGACAATCCATGATCCCATGCCCTGGTCACACGTTTCAATACAGCTTATCTGTCCAAAGCCACTGAGTCTAATGGAAGAGAGTAATTACAATCTTCCACTCATTGTCAGAATTCTCACCATCTAATGCTCTTCAAAATTATTTTACTCCTCTCACATGGTTGCTTTGCAAAAAAACAAACAAACAAACAAAAACCCCCTCAACAAACCACAAACCCAAATAAACCCCAACAAAAAAAAACAAACCCCAAAAAACCCCAACCCAAACAAAACCGTTAACAAGGTTTGGGAGGATAGAAAGAGAGAAAAGCAAGGCTGTGACTGATACAAAAATGTAGCAATAGTGCGAGCAAACTATTTTTTTGCAGTGCTAAAGGACTAATCAGAAGCAGGGGAATGTACCAACCACCAAAAGGGATACGTGAAAATTTCTCTTCTATTTGTAGAGCATCACTCAAGACCCTTTCGGCTTTGCACTGAAGGCGAAGAGGAGATATCAGCTGCCCTCTTTTCCCCTCCCCTTCCAGGAAAACTTCCTATCAAAATGAACAAGCACCATGCTGCACTCTGCGGCGGCAACAGCTTCGGCATGGCTCTTCAGATGATCATGTCACTACAAACAGAGAGGAGAGCCTGTGCCTGAGACAGCTGAGCAGCAGCTCCTCCTCTCCATTTCACCCTCTTTAACAAAGTTCCAGGCTATCCCTTTGCTTTTCATTTTTAAAGCAGAGGTGCAGGGAACAGCTTCAGAACTGTATCCTTTCTGATCACCATCCCCAAAGGATCACTGTGTTCTCTTCTCCATTTCCATCAGAAAATGCCAAAACATTATTCCTCTGTCTATGGCCACAGTCATAATTAGGATGAATTGACTGAGAGCTCTGCGCCAACACAGGAGGTCAGGGGAAAATTAGACTCAGTTTGCACCTGTAAAATGGAGACACAATTTCCTTGCCTTAGAGGGAACCGAGAGGACAGCCACATTAAAGACATACAATGACAGAGACCAGTAGCACCTACTTTGAACTTTGGCAAGCGTTGTACAGAAAGTGCCCTGGACCCTCATTCTGCGGTAGGTAAGAATAAAACACCTCCTGGCACAGAATTTAGTACTGGAGGATCAGGTCACAGCCATAATCCATGAGAGAAGGATCGTTTTCTGCTTGATAGTCCCAGTTCCAACCCTTTGTTCTCCTCCAAGCACCTTAATGCAAATGGGTCAGAATGTCAAAGCTCCAATTCATTAGGCATGTAATACCTCTTGAATCAGTAAAAAACGACAGGCCAGAGACAGACAGACAAAAAGATACAGTAGTAATTTATTAGAATGTTTCATCCACCCATGTCCAAACCACACTAGTAAATAAAAATGTCAGATGACTGCCCATTTTAGAGACATATTTTTAGTTGGATGCTTTAGGCCACAGCGTCAGCAGCAGGAACTGAATGCTTCATTCACAGTGTGTTACTTGCACTTGCCATACGCTGTTACCAGGGCTCAGCTGACACACAGTGACTCGCCTGTACGCCTGGGCCCCAGAGCCCCAACTCTCATCTCCCCAACCACAAGGTAAACAACACGTCAGTCTTTCTTGGTCTGTACTTACAGGAACACAAACAGGTCTGAGGACCCTCAGCCCTGGTGTGGTTCAAGCACTCGCCTGAATGCTCGTGTTACCTCTGGCATTCATGGCAAAATTAGTTTAAAGAGAAGCGACGTTGTGATTTTAACATATTGGCCAAGTAAAGCGTTATAACCAACGAAAGTCATGGTATCTTTAAGCTTCTGTAGAGCTGTGCCTCCCTCCCAAAGCACAATACAAACCTAGTGCCTGCCCACCCCAGACAGCCCCCTGAAGCCACGGGGATGCTTTTGGAGGGGCAGCACGCGTGGCCTGGCACGGGGCTCAGCCAACACAGGCTCTTGGTTTTTAGCCGAGATCTTGCACTTGTAGACTAATGAAACACAAAGTCCTTCAGCTTCCAGCGACAAAATGAAACCGTTGGTATGTTATCAGTGTTTCTCTCGTAACAAATCCCATGATGAAATGAAAAGACAGCGCTCTTCTAGCTTCCACAGAGAAACCTAGCTGTGCCTCTGCTAAAAACCAGGACACACAGCACATCCCATAGAGGATGAGCCCTGGAATCTCTACTGATGCCAAGGAGGCACAGCTCAGCTTTCACCCGGCCTGCTGAAGACAGAAGGGCAGCCTGTCCAGGTGGTGTCCATCGGGGACCCCAGCAGAGCGGTGGGGCAGGCCCCGGGCTGCCGGCGGCAGTGCCCCTGCCCCCGACCCCTCCTCCTGGCACCCGTTCAGCACCATCTCCAGGGGAAGGGTGCCACCTACAGCACTGCGACAACGCTTCCTCCAGCACCATGGCTCCTCTTGGACCTCTCCCAGTCAGGAATTCATCAGCTCCAGCTACCTGACATGGAAGCTTGGCGATTCTTCCATGACAGAGGTAGACAATGCCCTCAAACTGTTTGTTTTTTTGTGGTTTGGGGTTTTTTTTTTGAAATTATTATTTTTTTTAACTTTATGAATGCAGAGGAATCAAACAGATTCCTTGTCTTTATTTCCTTGGTGTCTTACTACTGCAGTGTGAGTATTTCCTCCTCTACAATACTTGCATGTCAGTACTAATGAAACCACTGAGCTAGCTTAAAAAAAAAAGAAAGAAAAGAAAAAAGTAGATGTTGTCTTAGAGTGTCCAACATGTTTTACTCAGAACTTCTTCAAAAAAGATTCGGTCCCTGCCCCTCACACCCTTGATTCGTTTCTCTCTCCCTTCCATGGGAAAGATTGATCCAAATAACATTTTAACTCTTTTATGAGCCACATCTTTTGGAGTTCCTGTGTGTGCAACATCTGACCTCTGAAAAGGTATTAAAGCGAGATGCCACTTCCTGTTTTTAATCTTACTAAACCACTATTAATTCAGACAGGAGATGCATAACCAATAGGTAGAGTCTGCAAACTGGTTCTCGCTCTTATGGAAGCATACCAGCTCTATCCGTCAGCGCTAATCTGAGATGAATATCCCTGCGCAGAGTACATGACACACACACAGTCCAGAAGGGAGACAAAGAAGTTGAATTAGTCTGACAGAACCCACCTGCCATTGTTGATTAAACAGTTGGTAAGTGAATAGCCACTGCAAAAACTAAAAGCATAATCCACTAAACTAGAACAACAGTTTAGCTAAATATGAGGATTAGGTTCTCCTCTTTCCTGCACACTTCTGGTTTTATTATACAATAAATTTTTTAATTATTACAAATTTGGAATGAAAAGCAAGCTCTGGTCACAGTGTTGAGACTCTGTAAAGTCAGAAAACAGGAAAAATCAGAATTAATAACTGTTTAATCTCTGTAAAGGATAAAATGTTTCATTCATAACTGCCTGAGTGTTCTCTTTGCTTGGGGTGACTTTAGGAATGACCCCAGTGAGCCAAAGGCCACAATACCATGCTTCACTGAAGCTTGATGTGCTCAGAAAGCATCTTCTCTAGCAAATTCTGGATACCATGAGGTGAAATTTGCTGCTGCTGCTGCAGCAGGCAGTGCCTCTCCACATCTAGATGCCTGTGCTTGGGGATAGGCTAGAAAGCAGCCGCAGGGGTGGCCACAGACCACCATCATGCAGGATCTTTGCCAGCACTATGCACAACTAGTCTGGAGCGAGGAGGGGAAAATCACACTGGGGACAGGCCAGAGAAAGGTCACAAGTCTACCTTTGCACTAATCCAGCCATTCTGGGGCTCTGTGTGTCTGCTGCAGTCCAGCTACTGGGAGGAAGAGCAGCTGGGAAGCTCCTTTGCCAGCTTCCCCGTCTTCCACATACCCACTGTCCAAACACTGGGCTTCTACATGGTGATGTGCCTTTTGCTCCTCAAGCCTCACTCACATCTGCAGTTGCTGCAGGGATCTAACTCCTTATCAAGTGTGGCACAGGGCAGGGGGCAGTGAGACAGCATGACACTGCTTTTGCTGGGATCTCGTGAAGGCACAGGATCACCAAAGACTTTACGCTGCGGCTTATTGGCAATGAGCCAGTTGGAAAGGACCAGACGGAGAAGCAAGTCTGGTGGTCTGACAGCAGAAAGCCAGTGCAGAAACATGAGGGCAGAAAAACAAATGCCCAATATCAGAACTCCACTGTTCTCCTCCTCTCGCACTGTTCTGAGGCATTCAGTTTGTTAATACTCTTACTCCTGTGGCTAAAAGCCATCAAAGGCTTAAAATCTACGTAGAAACCACTAGGACCCAATGAGTCTTCAGTCTTCAGTAGAGCACAATCCTACCACCAAAAGTGGCATTGGGTCAGAAAATCTTAGATAAGATAGAGCCACCAAGATGATTAAGGGAGTGGAGCATCTCCCTTCTGAGGAAAGGCTGAGGGAGCTGGGTCTCTTTAGCTTGGAAAAGAGGAGACTGAGGGGTGACCTCATTAATGTTTATAAATATGTAAAGGGCAAATGTCATGAGGACGGAGCCAGGCTCTTCTCAGTGATGTCCAATGGTAGGACAAGGAGCAATGGGTGTAAGCTGGAACACAGGAGGTTCCACTTAAACTTGAGAAGAAACTTCTTTACAGTGAGGGTGACAGAGCCCTGGAACAGGCTGCCCAGGGAGGTTGTGGAGTCTCCTTCTCTGGAGACATTCAAGACCCGCCTGGACACCTTCCTGTGTGATCTCATTTAGGTTCCTGCTCTGGCAGGGAAGTTGGGCTAGATGATCTTTCAGGGTCCCTTCCAATCCCTCACATTCTGTGATTCTGTTTCATCTATCGGGATTTATATATATTTATATAATATTTATTTATATCTAAGTAAAGACTACTGGAAGCCAAAATGTGATGAGCACAGCAGGCAGGAGAAGAAAAATAGACATGAATCACACTCAAAAGTGAGGGGAAGAATCAGAGAAACTCCCAAACCAGAGAGACCTATGTACCTATGCATCAGATGCTTCCGCCTCTATCATGAATCTTCTCCATAAGTACAGGTGTCCCCAGTGGGCAGTTCAAAGCAGCTGACACTGCAGGCCAGCGCTGTAGTTGGCTGCATGCTGAAGAGGAGAGGTATCATACTCGATACCTGCTTTGCCAAATGAGGTGTTTTCAGACAGACATACCCGACATAGATGCATTTGCACATGTAGTACTTGCATGCAGTGATTGCTTCCACACTAATGAGCCACCATGTTCACAAACAGCAAGTCATATGTTCAACTGGCCATTCACGTTCAACTGGCCACGTCAGTTAGACATCTCCAGTTGCATTGTCACTGCACGTGCTAATAAGTGTCTAACAGCATTTTTGTTCTGATATTTATTTACTTATCCTTTCAGGCTCAATTTATTGAGATTTATTTTCCTACAGATGCAGGATCCTGCACTCATAACACTGGTCTGCTAGGCTTTACATCAACCCAAAGCCATGCCTAACTTGTGTTGCCTAAAAGCTATTGTTCAAAAAATAAAATAAATTTTTAAAAAATCCTAAGTTTAAACTCTTATCCTGCAGGTTCCTGTGTGTTTCAAAATCTCACCTGAAGTCCAAGGGTGCTGTGGTCTTGCCAGTTGGATGCAATATATAGAACAGATGCCACACAGCAGCTGAGACTAATCCCACCAATACTTTCCCAGTTTATTTCACAACACCCATGTGCTTTTCACAGTGCTTACTT
>NW_010307375.1:6069-15130 GCF_000700745.2 Antrostomus carolinensis
AAACCAAGAAATTTAGCTACTTCAGTAAGAAGTGTTGTAATATGGCTTCATTTGTTCCTGACAAGTAGATATGAACTTAGAGGAGTGAAATCCCCTTTCACTACTTTCTCAAAAGTGCAAAAAGTATGGTTTTGCTAATAATAAGAGGAAAAAAAAATGCATTCATTAAACCACTGCTTTGTAGAACCGGTGCTTGTACAGGGTCTGGTGAGCATCCAATCCATGTAATTTTGAATCAGTGTTCAGTCTTTCCTCAGGAATAAACACAAGAAATCCCCTAACAGATCTTCACCTTCCTGAAAGGCAAGCCACAGCACTCCTTCCCGAGTATTATTTATTTCCCTGTCTCCCTACAGCAGACATCAGACTAAACCTAAAGAATGCACACAGCAGAGCAGGATTAATAAAAACATTTACTTTTCTAAGATACAACAATTAACAGATTTGCTAGGTGAAAACGGAAACTATGTCATGATCAAAAATTCTAAGCAGTGAAAATTCCTGTACGTCAACAAGTAAACTAATACTAGTTGTAAAGAAAGCCACAAATCACAACCAATTGCGTCTTCTAAAGCGAAGCTTGACTAAAGGGAAACACCTACAATGTGAACCTGGATGCCTTTGCTAATGAGTAATGAGAGGTATTAAATTACAGGCTGCCACAGACACCTCCCCTGAAAAAGCCCAGCTTTTAGGGAAGGTGGATGATTTATGCAACAAACTACTCACTATGGAGAAGCAAACAGAACCTTCTTTATCACTCAGTAGTACTCCAGACTCATCTAGAAATATGCACTGGATTTTTACTCTTACTTAGTGAGACACAATTTGTAAATCTATGACTGTAAATTTTCATAAATCATAGAGTCATAGACTGGTTTGGGTTGGAAGGGACCTTAAAGATCATCCAGTTCCAACCCCCCTGCCATCAGCAGGGACACCTTCCACTAGACCAGGTTGCTCAAAGCCTCATCCAGCCTGGCCTTGAACACTTCCAGGGAGGGGGCATCCACAACTTCTCTGAGCAACCTGTTCCAGTGTCTCACCACCCTCACAGTGAAGAATTTCTTCCTAAAATAAATCTGTTTAATTTCTCTTTCCACCCTGGCTTAGTGAACAGTTAGATACTATTGACATTGGAGCCATTACCACTTTTTGCACCTTCCCTTCTCATAAGAGATTGCTGCCTTAGTGAGTTTTCATATTTCTCATTAGCATATATTACATTAAAGCCTAAACCTGCCTACAGGTGTGAGAGCACTGAATCTAATCTCTGTCTGGAATGCTCTGTAACTATCCGTACAGTCTGTTCCAGGCCCTTGCTGGAGCAGGTCCTCCCCTCACATTATCTGGGAGTTACTCTGCCTATCAGTATCTAGAGAGACTGTTATGTTTAACTGAAGTTTCAAACTGCAGGAAGAGTGTTTTCTAGCAAATATTGCAATCATTTCTCACCAAGAGGGGGAAGGTGGGAATGGGGGCTCTTTCCAATACTGTTTCTCAGTTACAGCAATTAAAGAAAAATAATTAGGATTAGTGTACACATTATTTATTCCAGCATAACTGAGGGGAGGGGGGTTAAATCTTGTCTGAATTTCACTCACAGAAAGGCAAAATCCTTGAATTGTGAATGCCAGTCAGATATGGGCCAGGCACTCCAGATGTCATTAAATACAGAAATAAAACTCTGCAAGTATTTATTTATTAACAACGGTGATGCATGGCAGACCATTTCTACTCTTGTGCTACTCCATTAGGTATCAATTTTTATTCCTACAAAATAACCACATGAAGACTGATTTTTTTGAGACTTCATTATATATAGAAGTTTTTTTGCCATGTGGGTCTGCAAAGAAGTGGTCTAGGTGGGTCTGTCTACGTTCTAACACAAATGTAACTGGGAAAAGGAGATCAAGCCACACAAATGTTTCTACATTAATCTGTTGCATGTCATCATTTTCTCATTCTTCCCACAGTCCAATTTTAGAAATTCTATTTTTAGTCTATCAGAATTTGATCTTTTTCCATGGTCAGAAAGGAAAGGTTGGTCACAGCTGAGATTTGCTAATGTTTTCCTAATCACAGAATCTGGGAAGGAAAAAAAAATATATATATGCAAATATATTTTATTATTCTGCACTCAATATCTAACTCCAAAGAGCAAAAGAGGAAAGTGTTCTCTCTTACATACCTGTCTACAAATTAAAAGGGATCATGATATTCGAGCAATCTCCAGCTAAGCACTTTCCAATATGGTCCACCAGGTTACAGTTAGCAAACTACATTTCAATTACTCCCAAGATACAAAGGCTGTCGTCTTCTACAGAAAGTAGCATTTACTGCATTTGTAAGAAATTCTCTATGGACTGCTCTAAACTGGTAACAGTATCAATTATATTTTAATTAGGTAAACAGAGACTAGCATTAGGTAAACAGAGATTAGCATTTTTAGCAAAACTGCATGTATTGGTGTATATTATTACATAATCTTTGAACTAACTGTTCATTTCGGTCACTTCTAATAAACACAGCCTCAAATTTTGTTTCTTGTCCTTGTCTCTGTGCATCTCCACACGCTGCAGTAAAGCAAATTTATTAATCAAATCCAGAGTGCACCATGCTGCTCATTCATTCCGATCAATGTCGCATCCCAGGTGTGCAAGATGCTTCCCAAGCTCAGTCACAGACTCCTTGTTCCAGGAATTACTGGGAAAGGTTGAAACCTCGTAACTTCCCCTTTACTTTCTACTGCAGCAAGATCTATACAATCAGAAAAGTCAAACATCTGCCAAACATTTATTATTTTTTTTTTAATCCCCATGTACACCCATTTCCTCAAGGCATTTTACTATCAAGCACCCTCATATTTCCCACCCAGGTCATAGAATCATAGAATGGTTTGGATTGGAAGGGACCTTAAACCCACCCCCCCGCCCACCACCGGGGACACCTTCCACTAGACCAGGTTGCTCAAAGCCTCATCCAGCCTGGCCTTAAACACTTCCAGGGAGGGGGCATCCACAGCTTCTCTGGGCAACCTGTGCCAGTGTCTGACCACCCTCACAGTGAAGAACTTCTTCCTAATATCTAATCTAAACCTGCCCTCTTTCAGCTTAAACCCATTTCCCCTTGTTCTATCATTAACTGTCCTTGTAAAAAGTCCCTCCCCAGCTTTCCTGTAGCCCCTTCAGGTATTGGAAGGCTGCTATAAGATCTCCCCAGAGCCTTCTCTTTTCCAGGCTGAACAGCCCCAACTCTTTCAGCCTGTCCCCACAGGAGAGGTGCTCCAGCCCTCGGATCATCCTGGTGGCCTCCTCTGGACTTGTTCTAGCTGCTCCAGGTCTCTCTTGTGATGGGGGCTCCAGAACTGGGCACAGTACTCCAGGTGGGGCCTTACAAAAGCAGCGTACAGGGGGAGAATCACCTCCCTCAACCTGTTGGCCACACTTCTCTTGATGCAGCCCAGGATACGGTTATTGGCCTTCTGGGCTGCAAGCGCGCATTGCTGGCTCATGTTCAGCTTCTCATTCACCAGCACTCTCAAGTCCTTCTCTTCAGAGCTGGTCTCAAGGTCCTTCTAAGGATAAAGAGCTATTAGGTCTCCAGCAAATCCAACATGAACTTAAAACTCACTGGTGATGGAAACATGTCTCAGTATGCAGTGATTTTATTTTAATCTGTACAAGTAAATAATGCTGATGAGGAGACTAGATAAAGAGACACATTCCAACATCACAGGCTAACAGATACTGAACAGTAGCTGAACACTGTAACTTGGAAACTTGAACTCACCTCTACTAGGACTTTCAACTTCCTTGATTACATTTGATTTCCCCCTCCCCCCCTTTAATAACATGAAAATTAGCCATTTAACAGTCTATGCACTGAAACTAAGACTCTGGAGATGATATCAGCATTTCACAACCTTCAAGCCCATCTGCTAATTAACTCCAAACTAAACATTGCGGAATGAAATCTGGGACATGACTCTTGAATTTAAACACAAATATTTCTTTTGTCACAATGTCTGCACACTAGTTATTCAACAGGGGATGGGGGGTGGGAAAGTGCTTTTCAGAATCCTGCACCAAAGTAACTTTGCATTTCTAACACCTACTAAAATAGCAGACGACTAGTCTACAATTCAATTTCTACAATTTCTGTGTTTTTCTGAAACATTTTGCCTTTCTTCATTGTTTTTGACACTTAAAATGACAAATGATTCTAAAATTGCGGTTGGCAAGTAAGAAAACTTCCTATTATGATCACTTAAAACACAGTTAAGTTAGGTAAATAAAAGTAATCAATTTACCCTAGTTAGCAGAACAGTGCATTCATTAGGTGTCTCTGCTCTGGAAGACGACAACAACACACATCTTCATCACCTGGCAGCTGAGAAATGACAAAGCCCATCTGATCAGGAGGCTGGAGTGGAGAAAGCACCGTTTTCTCCTACAATTTCAAGCTAAAGAAAAAGGGACAGGAAGGGACAGAGCCTAATGTCCTTGAGTTAAAAAAAAAAGGTCTCACTGAATTCAATCCCAGTAAAAATGAAAAGAACAGAACTGAAAATGGTAAAAATTAAAAAGAAATTAACTGTATATATAAACAAGTTTCATTATGATACAAAATATTTACTGGTCATGAACATCTGCGGAAATTCCACATTTACGCTGCATTATCATCTAAATTATACTGTTAAACTACTCACCCTCTTCCTTATTCTGATACAAGATTCATGTTTAAAAAAAAAAAATGTTTGAACAAATGATCACAGCAAAGGAAGCGCAGATAGCTATCGGCCAAACCGTGTAAATTACTTAAAAGAGGAGAATGGAATAAGTGCAGTGCTAAATGGTAGAGGGTCTAAAGCCTCAGCCTGTTCCCACCTAGTTTGAAGGCAGAATGGCTGATATAAATCAGTGATTTAAATTGCTGATTTTAATCAGGATTTAAATTATTAGGCAGGAAACCCTGATCTGAATAAATCAGTTTGGGGGCATTTTTATTTTTTTAATTGTTTTTCCTAGGGAAGGGTCAGTTTTTACCAGTTGGTAGCTATTAAAACATATTACTTGGCATCTCCATATGTCCTTTGCATTAAATCTGATACTTTTTCTCAATACATAGAAGGACTATACTGTTGTACAAAGGTTATATTGTTTGCAAGACAATTTCTTTTTCTTTTAAACCTTCCGCTTATGATTGCTACAAAGCTACATTTAGATGCAAAGTGAAATTATAATAAAGCACAGCAAAATACTATTTTTTAAAATGAATTTCAAAAAATTCCTTCAGTGCACCTGTTATGCAAGAATAAAAATTTACCAAACTGGCTTTTCTCCAGTCCAATTTAAAAGTTAGTAGATACCTTGCCTTTTGCCCTATGGGAAGCAGAAATCTCCTGCTCTCTCAACAATCAGCTTTCAGCCTTAAATGAACTAAATTAACTCAGTAAAGTGATGAAGACACCATATCAGCATCAGCACAGAAGGCTCCTATCGTCTTGCTTAGAATTTTAGGACCCCCTTGTTCCAGATTATTTCCTAAATGTCAACCTTTGCCAGTTCACTTTCCTTTAAAAGTTTGGTATAAATATGGTGCTCCATTGCTTTTTTATGGTTGGATTATTTTAACAGGTGACAGTAAGTTTAGACATAAGCTATCCTATTTTCACATCTAAATTGTGTTTAAAAAATTAATTTCAAGTTTACTAATTGATCTCACAAATCTCAGTTATTAAGAACTGCATAAAAAGAGGTGTTTCAGGTTAGTGATTTTTATCCACCCTCATTTGGTGAGGGTGTTATAAAAATAAAAATAAAAATAAAAATAAAAATAAAAATAAAAATAAATCACATGCCAAACAAGGGCCTGAGCAGAGAAGTAGAAATGAACCCCCATGACAAAAAACTCATGAAAGAATAACTGCAGCTGATACATGAAACAAAACCCCCTCATCCATCAGTTTATTCTGGTCAGTTTTACATTATCTTTGTGTAACATACACTGCGAGTAACCAGAGGGACAACAGCATAACCTCAAAAACCTGGAGGAGAAAGAGGCTTTATGAAGTATTAGGATAAGATATTCTAAATTGCAAAATCTTGTTTCAAAATGTCTTGCCTTACTATTCTAAGTCCTCCTAAGTAGGTGGGTTATATGAAAATCCAGACAGAAAGGGCATGAGAGGGGTGGTGGTGCTGCTGTTAGTGTTTCTCCACTATGACAGGGAGTATGCTACTGAAAACGTGAAAGAAACCCTTCAGACAAGTCTGTAGTGACCAACAGATATGCCTTAATTTTACTCTCCCTGTATCCTTCTTCAGCTTGCAAGGAACAGGATCAGTGACATCTGCAGAAAACAAGGCAGCAGACTTTTCCTTTATCTAGTTGACTCTATTTTACCAAGCATGGTAGCTGGTCTTCAGAAAAAGACACAGAGTAATTGCTACTATTACCAGCATCATCCACCTTGTGTTTCTTCTGTCTCAGTGAATTCTTCACTCACTGCCTCGGTGTCTCTACGTTCTGGGGCAGAAGCTGAGTGAACAGGGGCATAGCACAGGGTGGTCAGTAAAAATGATCAAAGACTAAAGTATAGAGTGAATCTGCAAGCCTCTCTCATGTATCCATCCATGCCAAAGCAGGAAAAAACTAATGCAGAAATACTAGATTATCATTGTTTTAAAGCCGTTGTCAAATCTTTCTCCTCCTGCACAAAGTGAGCAAGAGAGACTGCGCAAAGTGCATTGAAAGAAACCACTTCAGATAATTATTAAATGAAAAAATAAAATCAGAATATGCCAGGTACGAAAGGCACATGCATTTCATACAGTAGCTTTTTAAAGCATTTGCTCCCCTGCCACAGAATAGTTCACTGAACAGTTGAATTTTAGCTCCAGAAGGAAATGCTAGTACTTTGGCTATTACTTTGATGTAATAAATTACATTTCAACACCTGGAGCAGATCTCAGTTGGATGGCCACCAACAGCATGTATTATTTTACAAAATAATAATTTTTAAAAAGGAGTCATTTCAAACATTAACCCCCAATTTTTAAAGTTATGCACTATCAACCATTTTAGAAAGGCTCTATAGAAACACAAAAGCAATGCAATTTGAATTAAGATCCTCATGCTCTTAGTATGAGGGTGAAGTTGGAAGGAGCTGCTGGGTTGAGTGCCAGCAGGCCCTGGCAGGGCTGTCCAGAGCCCCGTTCCAGCACATCTCACATGGGATGGAGCTGCAGCCAGGCTCCCCTCACCCAGCTGCATCAGCAGCAGCGACTGGACATGAAGGGAAGAAGTCCAGGCTAAAGCCAAACAGATCTGCTTGGTGACCAGCAGAACGGGTGCTGAGACAACAGTGGGTAAAGATTAAATAAATACACAGGCTAAAGAACAAACAAGAGGTTATAGAAAACTTGCCTTCAAACTAAAAGGGGGGTTGGGACTAGATGATCTTTAAGGTCCCTTCCAACCCAAACCGTTCTGTGATTCCATGATTCTATAAAATTACTTCCTTCTACATAAAACCCATCTCTTGCCTGGGGGCTGCTGACCAGCACACGAAGCAATCAATAGCAAAGAGAGCACACAACTCCTCCTGCTCCTAAGCCTCCTCGCAGCCCTGCCACAGCCTAGACAGCGGGCTATTTTTATGTCCAGGATGGCATGTGAGCTCAGGGCTTTCCCCTGCACACAGTAATAATCTCAAGGATTTTTATTTTTTTTTTTTTAAATAGTGGGAATGGGCTCCAGATATTATACAACCATAACATCTTACACTTTATGACAGATTTAAGTAATTTATTTACTTCCCTTAACGTGTATTTTAAGAACAGACTTAAACTCAGCCTCTATGATAATTTTGCTTAACTCTTTGAAGTACCTAAAAGTACTTGCTCATATGAATGTATTGAACTAGTAAGTGCTTTTCATGTTAAATATGGAAGAAAACAGCTTTTTAATGCTTTTATTTGATCTCCAGAATAAACAAAACCCTGAAACCACACAAGTGAATGGATCCACCTACAGCTCAGCAGATGCTGATCAGGGACCAGTGGGATTCTGCCTTCTCCAGCTCGACCAGCAAACTAGAGCACTCGGATGGATGTGAGAGGACAACAATGAACAAGAAGACAACAGTACAGCTTTCTCATTCTTTACCTCACGCTGCTGGTAGCATGAAGGGACAGACTAATGGCCTTTTCCCTGTGCTTGCTTATTTGCTAGACTAATACAGACAGGTGTTACTGCTCAAAAAATCCGAGAAAAGGCGGTCGAATGACAAAGCCCACTATTTTTGCCCATCAGGATCTCCAGGCCATGACAGGCTGTGCAGAATTAGCCCAAGTCAGTGGCTAGTTGCTACAAAAATTCGAGACATATATTTTTTTGGTTGTCCTGAAGGAAACTGGCAGCCTTCATTACTGTGCAGCTCAGAATATATTTCTCCTAACATCACACCAAATGAAAATAGCTTCAAGATACCACCGCTGGGAAAGAGATTGCCACTTCCCCATTCCCACACATTCTGCTCAAGGAGATGACTAGATTACAATCCAGTTTTCACAAAAGCAGGTCTACCTTGCAGAAGGTTCAGCCAGAAAGAATAAAGCTGTCACTAAACATATTTTTAAATATAGCCTAGTTCTAAAACTTCATCTCCCATACGTGACTGAGCCATTATCGAGAGAAATCCATATGCCAGTAATAGGGGATACTGAATTGAAACAGCCAGTAAAACCCCATTGCAGAAACAGAGAGTTGTGCTGTGGGTTTTCCCCTCCTCCCCACTTCCTTTGGAGGAATTAAACCAACTTAGCAGTGCCAGGATGAAAGGCCTTTGGAGAAAAATGATTTTGGAGGAAATGAAGACTTTTTCCAATCACATAATTTTCTTGCAGTGTCAGAGCCGTTCAATTCTTCAAGCTTCTACCTTACAAACGGAAATTAAAAGTATGGTCCTAGTTGTCAAAACACACATTTACCATAAATAAGCCCATTAGTCACTGCAAAGTTTTCTCTATATGAATTATACTGTCTTATGAGCAAT
>NW_010307375.1:15165-29890 GCF_000700745.2 Antrostomus carolinensis
TCTTCCCTGATACTTAAAAAACTAATGCAACATTCTCTGCTACAAAGAATGATAGCCTTAGAGCAAAGCAGCATATTTATTATTCTAAAGCACTCGTGAAAGTATGTTTTCTTCATTAAAAACTGAGCCACGAGTGGACATCATCTATGCTGAATGAAACCAATCGCATAATGACTGCACATAAAACACATACATGAGATGTATGTACAGGTTTACTGTGAGGAATTAGAAATATAGTATTTATGTGCTTTTCCATCAGTTATACCACCCAGACAAATAACATCCACACACAAACACTGAGAATTCTGAAAATTTGGGTCTCTTCCCCTTGAAGGGCGAACACAGGCCCCTGCCACTGGAAATAAGACATGGTCTGGCTTGCACTCATAAAGCCTTTATCCTCTTTATTTCAGTCAGAGCTCAGCCCACACACCTCAACAATCATTTGAATCTAATCTCTGCTACACTTGCAATAATATCTTGCATTTGACATGTGGCTTTTAATGTCTGTATTAGTTTTTAATACCTTACAATTTGTGGATCCTTAGCTTTCAGGGAGGGAGTGGGGGTTTCCCGGTAGAGGTGCAGATAACTTTCAGAAATTTCCCATAAACAAATGGCTTTTCTTACCTGCCATTCATAGAGCACTGCATGATACCACAAGTGTGCAGACTATATCTGAGAAATCACAGCTCTGAATTTCCAAACTCCAGAGTTCAGAAATCAAATGTATACATAGGGAGTGCTGGAAAACAGAGCCAGGAAGTGCTGACATCTGACATTAGAAAAAGTTGGGAATAAATTATTACAAATGGCCTTTTTTTGTTGTTTTTAGAAGTGGCTGAAATATAAGTAATCTGGTTGGTTTTGTTTGGGTTGTTTGGGGTTTTTTTGAGCAGTTCACCAAAACTCAGTTTATTACAAGAATTAGCATAGTTCTTTAAGCAAGTATTGGCTTCTGCCTGTCAGTAGTAACTTTCCAAGATATCCACCCCAAATTTGTTCTAAATTTTACCACAAAGCTTCCACTTCTGTCTGCACTGATATCTTTTACTTCATTTCTTTTCTTACATGTTCTGTGTCTCAAAGATAAACTAAATGAAGTGACTTATTTAATACCTTATTATACAAACAATCTCTTCACAACGTAATAAAAAGTAAGAGTTTGATTTATATTGATATTTACAGAACAACAAAAGGAACAGAAGCAATACATAAAAAAACAGCTGTCAATAACAAGAGAGGCAAATAAGCACACTATTACTTAATATTACCAAAATACAGGAGATCATCTGTTCAGTTCTACAGTCCTAGTAGAAGGAAAAAGGTCTTTCTCACTGTCTTGTGCACCCTACATCCCAGGTGTGAAACTCAATGGGTTTTCATGTGCTCTTGCAACACTAAATGTCCATATCATTCTTTGTCTTTACCTCAAGGCCAAGCTCAAATTTCTTGTGATGAATGCAAATAAAATTATTTAAACTGGGTACAGATATTTCTTGGACAGTTAAAAGATTGTGCTAAAAATACACAGTCAGCTACGTATGTCTTTCTGCCACCCCCTTCAGATGAAAGGGGACAGCTCTGTGACACAAGGTCCCTCACTGAAATTTCAGTATTAATGAATGTTTACTATCATAAACATTACCATCTCAGTATTATGAGTGAAATATGAAATAATGCAGAAAAAGCTTAGTTCTGTCAACTACCCAAACAGCCTAAGTCTGCAAAAGGCATACTTTTTGATCATATAAATCCTATTATAAAGCACTCCAGGGAGTTTTTAAGATATTCTTATGGAAAAACTCAGTTCTTTTGCCTCAGACAGTAATGGCCCAAGTTGTGCAGATCCAAGTCAGCCTGATGAAACATGGCATTAATTTTCAAGCTCACCTGTTTGCAACTCAATTAACCACCCCAACGATCTGAAGTGCTACCCACCCACTTCAAATGCTACAGCATAGGCAGCATTGCTCAGCCAACAAGAGGACATGATTGTAACTATGGTTTATTGCATTATCAAGTCTGTAAATCCTTCTGAAAATCCTAGCTGCTTGGTGGTGCAGTTTGACCTCAGGGACAGAAGGTCTTTCCCTCCCTTCCAAAAATATGAGAGGCTACCAGCCAAGGGAAAGGAAATCTCTCATAGCTGGTTAGTAACACAAGGCCTGCGGTGCACTCCTCAGCATTTCTCTCTATATCCATCAGAAAAGAGGAATACAGCCAGCCACTAAACCACTGTGCCTAAAATACCGCTCACTTGTTCCACTGGTTTGAGAAATACACATTGCCTTCTACCTGCCATAACAATCAAATTTGTAGACTGGTTTACATTGGCAGTGAATGTATACACAAAGGGAGGGAAAAAGTATTGAAATGTAACTTGTTTTAGCAAAACAAAGTTAATCCATCAAGAGAAAAAACAAAACAAAAACAAACCCCCCCCCCCCAAAAAAAAAAAAACCAACACACACCACTTAACCGATTTTAGAAATGTGTAGATACGATTTGGACATACAGGATGCATCCATTACTAGTGTGTAAGAGGTTACCTGGGCAATGGTTCTCACATGAATTGCTATGGTCTCTTGGTGACTTCCAAGGAATATGCAACAAGTAGCTAAGAAAGGCAAGCCTGCTGTCTGCAGCTTACATTTGCTGACCAGCTGTCATATAAATTCATTATCCATGCCACTGGAAAGTGTTTAGAATTCCTCAAATCTGAACCAAAAAATAAAGGTCACCACCTAATTTAACAACAGTGCAGAAAACTGGATAGCATAACACGCTGTAATGCTTTGATGAACGCAAGATCTGGGAAAGGAAGAAAACCCAACTCCAAAACAAGTGATTTGCCTCATATTTGCAGCCAGCCATGAGTATGGCCCTGTTAAAAGCCCCAACATCAAGCTCTGGCTACCCAAGCCATCAAAGGCTGAGTTCATTACAAGCACCTGTGTTCTCATTGATTAGCTGTGGCCAGCACTTGGTGAAGCCCAAGGACCTGGGCAGAAGAAAAGTTCTACTCTCCAGCCTAGTTCAACAAATCCAACACCCTCTTATGTATTTCTGTCCTTCTGTTACAGCCAATGTCTGCTTTCTCTACTCTGTCTATCCCAGTCTGAGTTCTGTCCATCTCCTGACCCACACTTTCTTCCTGTCCTCCCATCCACTTTCTCGGGTCTTTGCATTTCTGATGCATCACCTTTGTTTCTCCTTCCAGACTGGAAGGAGCTGACAGCACAGAGAAGGCAAACTTTCTTATCTACCACTCCTAGGATGAATGGGGTAGTGGTCCTTGAAAGCTGGGAGGAGACACTGAGGGAAAGACCTACCAAGCTCCTGCTAGTGTAGGTAGGAACATGCTCTGGGCCCACACAGGCACCTTCCAATCAGTCTATCCAGGCTACAAGGAGGCAGACTAAACCTTCAGCACATGTTAGCAAGCAAATACTAAGCACATTGAAAGTATATTCTTTTTCCCCCACAGGTAATAAAGTAGCTAATCTGCCTGTCCTCTCTATTCTCACTGCTGCCAGAGGGACCACAAATGGCAGACCACCATGTGTAACTCAGATGTACCACAGCTTCTCACTGTAATGGTTTCAACAACTTCCTAAAAGAGCAGGGAAAACAGTGTATTTTCATCTAATCTGATTCTCAGACTAAACAAGCAAAC
This sequence comes from Antrostomus carolinensis, assembly GCF_000700745.2. Classification (NCBI taxonomy): domain Eukaryota; kingdom Metazoa; phylum Chordata; class Aves; order Caprimulgiformes; family Caprimulgidae; genus Antrostomus; species Antrostomus carolinensis. The sequence continues at coordinate 18,845 of NW_010307375.1, forward strand.
CACTTCAGGCAAATTTCTCCCCAAGTTTCCAAGTAAGGAAAAAACAGCTTTGAAAATATAAGCAACTGAAAACAATTTTTAATTTTTTTTTTTTAATTTTTTTTTTTAAGTACTATAAAAAACCAAAAAGGCAGCCTCATGATCTACATGTGAGTGCAACTGCTGCAACACACAACCTCTGAGAGTGGTATCCAGATAGTTAGATACAAAACACTGTTATAAACTACAGTAACATATACATTTGACTTTCTCACCTGCACTCAGGCTACTAATTCATCTCCAGTTGGACAACTGTAGAGGCAGCTATACTTGGCATTCTACCTTTTTAAGCAGAAACAGGCAAAACCAAGCAACCAAAAAAACACCCAACAAGAACAGTAAAAAAAAAAAAAAAAAAAAAAAACCAACCAAAAACCACAAAAACCCACCCCACAAAGCCCCCAACCAATTAAACTGAGGGCAAAAGCAAGAAAAAGATCCTTCCCAAAGTGAATGGTTGCAAAAATTCTGTCCAATTTACATTATAAAATTAATAGTATATGGATCTTGTCTAGTAAAAAAAAAAAAATTATATTTGATATTGCACCGACAGAATTTTTATACAACTGTGGGCATTTAATTTCTTCCTTTCACAACAAGAAAGGCATTTGATTCTCAGCTTAAATACTGACTCTTAAAACATGTAAGAGCTGTCTATTTATATATAAAAAATAAATCTCTGAATAATATGAAATATTTTATATGAGTTTGTTTATGCTACATTCCTCTAGAAAGCCCTGTGCATATGACTTATCTCTATTTTTCACTTACTGGCCTGTTATCTTCCTACATTTACAAACATCTAAGTTTGTAGATGAAGAGCTCAGAAAAGTTTCTCGTACCTTAAAAAAAAAAAAAAAAAAAAAAAAGGCACATTCTAAAAATCGGGGGAAAAAAATTAGATTAAGTACTTTGGTTAAAATTTTTTCCATTTTCTACTGTTATTTGAGATGACCAGAACAATTTGTTCCTGCTGTTACCTTTATGGGCAAGCTAGCCAGTCCAAATCTGTCCTGATAAACTCGTTATGCGACTTTACAACATATGCTTACCATATGTTCACCATCCACAACAGATAAGTCACAGATTTGGGAAGTAAATAATTTTGAAACCAGAAACAATGTCTTCTCAAGTAACCACTAGTGAAACTTGACATATGGTGTTAGAAATACTAATATTTCCAGTACTTTTGTTAGAATCCAACCTGTTGGCACAACAGGTAAACAAGTGAGCTAATTCTGAAACAAAACATTTGAGAAAAGAGGAAAACAAACAAATAAAAACCCCCACTGAACTTACCATCACCAACTTATTTAAAAATTAATTAAATCATCTATGCTAATAAGCACTCAAAGTACAGTTTCACAAAAAAAATCCATTCAGAGAATTATAATTTGCATCACCTTTATTAATTCTCATGTTATAAAGCAAAGTTGTCAGAAGTTGCTCCATCTGTGATTTATTTTCCTGGACTACTTGAGGAAAAATTATTATATTGTCCAGAGCTGAATTCAGATAGAAGGAAAATAAAACTACATGCAAGCGTCTTGACCTTGGACACAGCAGCTCACTTGAGTGTCCTCAAGTCCTGTATGTAAGTCAAGGTATCACATTCCATGAACGGTGATACCTTTTACATGGGCCTTTCATAATTATTTTCCCTGTTTTTTTTTATTCTACATGGAATTAAAATAAGCATAAACACACCTGAGTAGCCTGAAAAAAAAAACCAATTACCATACTGTAAAGATCAAGCAAAATTTTTTTTTTCCTTGTTTTATCAGAGATATAAACAAAGTTTATCTATTCTCAGAACAAAATTTGGAAACAAAAGAAATATGAACACAAGCACTTTTTCCCTCCCTCACAGGAAGGACAGTGGTCACCTACCTGATAAATATCCACACTGTAGCCAGTATGAGGTCTTCTTAGGACTAGATTGGGGTGGAATTATATTCTCCTCAGCCTTTGTTACACTTTGGATCATCACCTCATCCTTACAAGTAACCACATCAGTATCCCAAAGACTTTTCCAGTAATGCTTGGTCTGGTGTTCCATAAACTGCTAAAGTATCTCACTCCCAAATTAACTACAGCAACGCACCACAACTACCAGGCTCTCAACTGGGAGCTGACCAGGGAACTGGTGAAGGATGAGGGCATAGTCACAGGGGACAGGCAGAGCTTATTTCACAGCTTTGCTGACATGGTACCTTCTGCCTCCCCTTTCCTCTGTTCCCTCTTCCCCAGCACCATGATGTGCAGTTTCACCTTCTACCAGAACATAAACACTCTTTTTCTCCTAGATAGGGAATTTTCCCACTTGGTTAGTACCAGAGACAGGCTCACCAGTATAGGACTGCAGCAGGGAGAGAAGAGGAGGAGACCACCCCATTTAATGGCAGCAAACTTAACTTGCTTCAGCTGCCTCATCTAACTAACCCTAAAGCAGTAACATGTGAAGAGACCATAAAGAGGTTAACTAGCTAGATTTTCCAGAGACTGGGATGTTTTCAGTACCTGCATAATAAAGTCCTTGAATTGTAGGCAGCATGCCACAACACAGATAGTGGATAAACTACTTCAAAGACATGTAAATGAAACATGTTCTTACCACTGGCTTTAAGTAGCATGACATTTTACAGTAAAAAGAGAGTAAGAGACAAGTTCACCATTCCCGAGGAACCACTTTTTCAAGATACTTGGTATTTTGACACAAAAATACCATGTTTCTTGCTTTCACATATCCATAGCAACTATAAAGAAAGATGGTCTATACCAACTTACCAGAACCCCTCTCTGGCTGTACCTGGACTGCTAGCACAGTAATAGGTGAGGGAGAGGTGAAGCTTTTAACACCACTAGTCAAAATCAATTTTGGTTTTGCTATTCTGCATTCACTACTCTCCATTATCCCTACCCACTGCGGGCGTTTTCCAGGACAAAAATGTTAGCAATCACAGTAAACCCTAGTGTGAATAAAAGGTGGTTTTTATTTTGTTGTAAATGAAATAAACAGATTTTTTGTTGTTTTGCATGATGTAGAATACATATTAATATGTGTTAGAAAAAATAAGCCCCAGACAACTCTCCTAAGGTAAAAGGCAAATTCTCTCAAGTGAATTTTCAAAACCGCAGCAACCCAGCCTTTAAATAATCTTTCAGCCTAGTTAGCACAAATTATTTGTCATCAAATTAGGAAAAAAAGATACCACTGTAACCTCAGCATGGTATCTCCACTTTTACTGGAATTCAAAGTCTGCAAGCTCAGCCCAGAAACGTGCTGCAGTAGAAGGACCTATAGATTGTTTTGAACCATTACTTCATATCCAGCCATGGATTACACGCCAGAACACTTCAGCCAGTTTGGAGCTCAAACCATGTGGCCACCATTCAGTCACAAAAGTCTACAGTCTTCTGCATGAGTCTGCTAGAGTCTTCAAAGCTACATTACCTGCCTCAATGACAACTAAAAGCATGTATAATGAATAGAGATACTGCTTGCCAAAAACACCATTAAAAAGCAGTTATTTAATGTCAGTAGCAGTTTTCCCTGTGCTGCCTCAGTTATGCACTGGAATGTAAACCAGAGAAATCACAACAGCCACCAGGTTCAGAGACAAAGATGAAGAGCAGCAAAAACCACAGCCGAAATGTATCCATCTTTTTAGCAGTCTAAAGACAACTACTGCCAGCTAAGGCAGTCGTATTTAAAAGTCACTTTCTCAAACACTAGAGAGTCTGTAACCACAATATTCTGCATAAAAAGAAGTGATAGGAAATGCTACAATTTCTCTTTTGGCCAAGTGTTGGTCTGTCCTCCTTAACATAAAGAAATATCTTAAATGAATAAAGAACTCCAGTACTTTCCAGAACTTTCCCAGGGTCTCATCTGCCATAACCACCTCCCTTCCTCCTTTAGATTAAACACAATGAAGAATTGTCAAAACATTACAGTGGATTAGATATGAGCTGAAGGAAAGAGGCTGAAAACAGAAAATGGATGCATATCAGTGGTTCTTAAACGTAGTGGACTAGTGTATCCCCTTTCACTATCAAAACTGATCATAAATTATTTCATTTGCCTTACAGTGCAGTTTAAAAACCAGCATCTATGTAAGTGTACTGGTTTATATAAACACACATACATAGGCATACTGGCTTTTTGTTGTGATAATGCCCAGGATCAGAGTAAGATTAAGGACCAATTCTCTGCTCTTTACATAGGTACACAATATCCAAGGACTTTCTGAACAGGCCTGAGATTTTCACAAGCAGCATAAAGACAATGCAGAAAAGCTAAAGACCAGAGGAAAATGAAGTTGAATCGTTTCATGAAACCTGAAACGATCCTGAACAGCACATAGTTAAAGCAATGTAGGGAGGAGACTGAAGTGTGAAGGAGGGGAAGAGGCACAACCCAAGAGCCCCACCTTCAATCAGTTAAAACACAACTCCACCAAACTTCAATGGTTGAGAGCTGAGGCCCTTATAGAACACTATATAGAGCCCTATATGAAAACCTTAGAGACAGTGGCCTTGATAAAAAACAAATATGGGAAAAAACCCTTGTGCTGTTGGTCTTTCTGCTATTTAGCTTAGTTATTCTGAAATTCATAAATTCAAACCTATTTTCTACTCCACATACGTTGTGGTTGTGCAGAACTGACAGCAAGCAAACAACTACAGATCATCCATGCTACGAACAGCACTGCAGCGTTAGCCGTAGCAGTTACACAAAAATCCAGAACATACAAAGTTCCTATGGGCAATCACACTTCTCTCAGGTCAGCTAAATATTAAAGTATTCTTATCTCCTCGCCAATTTTTTTTATGGTGGCAAACAAAATCACTATGAAAGAGGGAAGCCTTGAAAAAAGGCAACTCAACTCCTTCCTATAAGCACAGAATTTCAGCAGCTACTATTTTATTAGTGTAAGTTTAAAAAGACATTTACTCTTAATCCCTATGAAACTGGGTTTCAAGTATTCAAAAAGCAAACAGGAGCAGTCTACGATGACTTTTGAGCTACAAACATTGTGAAACTGAAGTGTGTGAGGGGGAAGCGATAGAGTAATCAAAGTTATATGATTTTGTGATTCACCATCTTAGATAAGCTAGGAAAATAAATACTTCAAATTGCTAGGACTCCCAAATTCCCACTGAATGTACACGTCCATTGCATATCCAAACAGCCTGTGAGATCCCAAACTGGAAACCTGATTACAGGTTCATAACTTCAGTCCAAGACTGTACCTCACATTTCAATTCACAAAACAATATGCTTGAAAGATTCCAGGCAGCTTCTGGCTGTCAGTCCTGTCCTTAAACTTCTGCTAATCCAAGCACACCTCTCACAAGAATTATACATATTGAAGTAATATGCAACCAAATGTCATATACATGCAAGAGTTTAAGTTAAAATGAACTCTGACTCCTTTACTACTTACAGATTTTCTTGCTTCAGTGTCTGTATTCAGGAACAGAAATGTGTGCACTGACACCAGGTGTTACTTAGCTCAGGTAAAATGTATGCTACCAGGTGAGCATGTTTTAACTAATAGGTCCCAGATGTTTATCCTGGGATAGGGGTGAAGTTTCATAAGAGGATTAAGATGGTTGTCCTGGTTTTGCTAGGATAGAGTTAATTTTCTTCTTAGTAATTAGAAGAGCTGTGTTTCAGTTTCAGTGTAAGACTTGTTATTAGAACATCATGGATAAAAGTCCTGATGTTATGAGTTGCTGCTGGAGCCCAAGGCCACCGTGTTTGGCTGGTTCACAGCTGCATTAGGACTGGGAGGGAGAAGCGCAGTGAATAGCAAACCCCAAACTGGCATTTGGATGTGCCAATGAAATATTCCAGATCATATCCTGTCATGTCAGTATATTAACCAGGGCTGACCGGAAGACAGGGGGATTCTCTTGGGGATTGCTCAGGCTCGCCCTTCTGGGGTTTGGGTTTTGGGGCTGTCTCTGCTCCCGGATCACTGGGTGGCACAGGCTGGGCATCAGTCAGTGGGTGGTGAGCAATTGCACTGTGCATCACTCATCTGTATATTCTGTCATTACTGTTGTTATCATTATAATTTTATTTTAAATAGTAAATAGTTTTTATCTCAACCTGTGAGTCTCCTTGCTCTTTTCCTTCCAATTCTCTCCCCTACTCCCTGGAGCCAGAGGCAGGGAGCAGGGAGGGGTGGGGCGGAGAGAGCAGGCTGTGTTTGGCTGCAAGCTGCAAGCAAAAAGGGTGAATCCACCCAAACCATCACAGTGGTGTAAGACTGTGCTGCACACAGGTGGGACAGTGAAACAAATCATGGATCTGATCCAGATGAAAACTAACCCAGAAGAAAAAGAAGAAATGTGTCTGTCCTCCCTACCTGCTTGATGGACCAGCTGACAGTGGAAGTATCTGAGTAAGGGCTAGCATTAGGAAAGGGAGGCAGCAAGATAGTAAGGCCACTGATGGCAGTATGAAAGATGAGACTTCCTCAGTGGCAGCAGCCCAGGTTTACACCAGCTTAAGCCACTTGTGAAACCTTAAGCTTTAGGTCAAATTACTGTAAATTTAGGTTAACCTAAATGCAACCAATTGTCCTAACACAATCACATGTTAATATTTTTGGCTTTGCATTAGCAGAATGAATTTTGGATATCTTCCAGACAAAGTTCTTTCCAAACCTGACAATGCCTAGAACTTCACTGCAGGACTTTTAACACGTGATATTTGGTCAAGCTGAAGCTTAGATGTCACTATGGCTGGCTACTGTATGTCAAAATACAACTTGCCCCGCTCCAGCTGTGGCTCATAATAACCCAACCCACTATCTTTTAAAGGGACACACTTTCTATCAGAGCATGTAAAGGTCACTAGAGGCTAGTAGTGCTTGAAGTGAAGAGTCTCTCCATTCCTTTTGGTTTGCTAAGATGAAACCTATTGTCCTGACCAGCTGCAAAAGGAGGTCAACACAAAAACTCCTTGTCCTAAGGGCAGTAATCTCACAGGAGCATCAAGCATGAGTTGGTATGAAAAGAAGAAAAATGGGAGAGGCTGTGGAATAAGACGGAGACCCACCCTTATAGGAAGAACAATATAAAAAGGGTTACAGGAGGACTCCTTCTATGATGCATATGAGAGAGAAGGAAAATTGCTGGCCTGGGATTTAATTCTGGTATTATCCCAGTTTTGCACTTACTACTGACTTTACCCTAGTGTGAGCAATATCAGACATAGCACATTAACTGAAGAGATGCTTAATCCTACATAGTCATAGGCATGAGTAAGGGCTGCAGTATTTGTGGAAAATAAAAAGAAACATCTGAAAAAATAATCTTTTGTTTTCATCTTTGCAATGCTAGAGAAATAGACATTTCCCATAGTGTAACTGAGGAATGCCTGAGCACCTGTAAAGTTAGTTAAACAGCAATATGACATGAGAAACCACACTAGAAACAAGCCTAGCTTTGTTACACACAGGTACATACTAAACACAGCAGGTGTAAGCTTTAGAATCTGCTCACAAGACCGACAGCATTCTTCAGCACTCAGTTTCATTAATGACATTATCCATGAATCACTAAGACAAATTAAAAAGTTACACTTTTCACTTCAGGTTACCTTTTTCAACAAAAATAAGAGACTGGGGCGGGGAAACTACTTTTCTGTGGTGCACTATCTGCCAACAAGGAAGAGAGAGAACCAGATTTCTATAATTCTGAACATGTCATTCTGTCCTGACACAAAGCAGGCTGAAAGGACTGCCCTGCCCATCTCCCTTCCCTCAGGTAGGAGGGCAATGTGATCATTAACTTCCATGAGGCAGTGAATTAGCCCAGAATGGGTAAAAAGCAGTTTTGGAAAATACTGTATTTGCAAGCCAGATTTTTCTCAAATTTTAAAGTAATTCTGAATTGGCATAGTATGCTTTGGTAGGGGAACAGAAAATATGATCTAATAGGTCATTTGACTTCCGTCACTAATTTCTGTGATCTAAAGAACATTTTATGTTTATTGTGTTTAAAACTCAACTTCTAAAGGACTGGTTTTAGGGTTAGAAATGGTCAGTATGACAGTAGCTATCAAACTTACAGTGAGAAAAGTCTCAGAGAACTTTTAAAATAGGAAAAAGTTGCTCCAGCCCCTTTATGCTTCACAGTAGAGCTCAGATGCAAATAAATGTGCATTGGAAGGTAAATATGGTAATTATAGATGTAGTGTTTCACTGGACAAAAAAATGACAAAAAATGCACAATAAGAACAGCAGCATCTGGGATAAGAAACAGAGGTGATGTAACTTGCAATATTTAGTATATACCTGGCTATTCATTATATACTAAATACACAATATTTGTTTTATATATAACGTGTATGTGTATACACACAGACACACAACGTCTCTGAACCACACACAATAACATGGATGCAGAGCCAGAAGACTCTTGCATTTAAAGGAGGAAACAAGAAGGCAGATAAGCTCACAAAGAACCAAAGAGCTGAAATAATGTGTTGATATTTCCTGGAACCAGTCCAAAGATGAGCAGTGGAGTTTTGGATGGGCTGCAAATTTTCCCAATACTTCCTTTGAGAACCAAGCTGGTAGATCATTCTAATAATCCAACTCAGAGGCATGGAAAACAACTCTGGCTTTTGCTGGGGACTGAGGGGAGGGAAAAAAAGGGTCGTCCCAGACATTCATAAACAATTTTAAATTTTGGGCATGTCTCAGTCAATACCTGTACGGGTGCAATCTAGTTCTGAACCCTGTTGTTCTCCTCAAGTAGAAGAGGTTGGAATAGTCACAAATCCAGATATTTCAAAATTCAGCAAGTGAAAACTTGGTCTATAACAAGAAATAAATTCAGAGTAGCTCAGCAATTCATGAAATACAGCCAAGCCCATGCTCCTACATTGCTTTTTAAAAAAGGCTCCCATTGATAAACTGCTTGTCAGTTGACACAGAGTCCTAAAGAGTAGAAACTGCATAATCCCTTTCATCAACTTCAGGAGTGAGGGTGTAAACCGTGGGGGTGGCGACAAGGAGCGCTGTACAGACTGGAGAGTTTGTACTCCATCTAATGAAGAAATCAGAGCGGACGTCTTTAAACGACAATAATTTTCCAAAGAGGTCTTCTACTCAGCTGCTGAAGGGCACCTCAGCATGTGTGTCAGCAGCAGCTTCTGGAAGGGTTCACTGAGTGACTGCTGCCCCAACCCAGCTCACATCACAGAAGCACAGAATCACAGAATGTCAGGGATTGGAAGGGACCTTGAAAGATCAACTAGACCAATCCCCCTGCCGGAGCAGGAACCTAAACAAGACCACACAGGAAAGGCATCCAGGTGGGTTTTGAATGTCTCCAGAGAAGGAGACTCCACAACCTCCCTGGGCAGCCCGTTCCAGTGGTCTGTCACCCTCACAGTAAAGAAGTTTCTTCTCAAGTTTAAGCAGAACCTCCTGTGTTCCAGCCCTTGTCCTACCATTGGGCATCACTGAGAAGAGCCTGGCTCCATCACATCTCCCCTCCCTTCTCAGCACCTCTCAATTTGGAGAGGAACACACCCCCCACCTTCCCCCAATACTTTCCTTCGATTTGCCCTGATAATAAAGAAATAGAAGGAGTATTTCTTGCTATTCTCATTGTATTTGTTGTCATTTAATCCCAATTAAATTCATTTCTTCATTTCCAAATTATGAAGTTTAACAATCTGAGGGGAGAATTTAATAATGACTTTGTGTGATGAGTAAAGCAGTAGCAGGGCCATACAATTGTCCTACTGTAAACCTCTCAGCTGGAGTTTACCAGAGTATGAAGAAAGGGAGAAAACTCCAAAATGCAGTTGACTGCTTTCTCATGCCCAAAGAAAATGTTTAATAAAGTGGAACTGTTTTGGTAAACATAAATCATGATGCACATATACAGTTATGACTGCTAGAAATGAAGAAGGTGTTTTGGGGTGGGTTTTGGTTTTTTTTTTTTTTTTTGGTACTATAACAAGCATAAATGTCTCAAAGAAATTACTTTTCAATTGCTTTAAAGAAGCAATTTCTCAGATTTTAAGTACTATTTTCATGTACCCATGAATGTTCCCTAATGTTCTTAGACACGAGACAAAAACTATAATGAACACTCTTGAAGTGAAACAAAGCAGATAATGTTTCTAATTTTTTAAAAAATATTTGTGTACACATTCTTTAAAAACAGACAAACTGGTTGATGGAAATGGGTTGGGTTTTTTTTTTATAAAGTATTAGAATTTATCTTTTTAACAGGAAAAGCATAAGGCACATCGAGTATGTTTAAATAGCATGAAGATGGTAGTGCAAAAATTCAGCTAGGAGGAATTTCACAGCAAACTACCCTTTAATTAAAGGCTACTCTAAGCTCTTCAAGTGTCCCAACCTGAAACAAACAAGTAACAGCGAGAGCTGTAACTGCATTTCCTCCTTTTGTCACTTTGTTTCCACAACTTTCACATTATAGCACGTCCTAGATCTTCAGAGGGGAAGGCCAACACAACAGCTACTTAACCCAAACTCCCGCCCTGTAACGCGGTAGCATGGGGATTGGGAAGAAGGGGAAAGGACAACCCACCACCAGCCAGGGCCTCGAAGCGCAGGAGCTGCTCTGGAGCTGGATGTGCCCAGAGTGCTGCCCTGGAGCAGAGCAATTCGGGGGTATCCTGAGCCTCCCAGGCCCTTCCCTGCATCTTGTGGAGATGCCACGGGATGTGCAAAGGGATCTGAGGACAGCTGGGCTGAGGAAGGCCAGCCCCTGCTTGCAGTTTGATCAGTGGCTGCTCTGGGAGTGGGTGTAAGCCCAGGCAGAGCCCCGCGGAGCGGGAGCACCGCCCGAAGCCTCCGTTTAAAAGCCTCAGTCCCGCGGAAAGGCACCAGAAGGAAGAGAAAGACGGTGTGTGCCTGGCTGGTAACACCAGGAAAGCAGCAAGATGTCAGGGAGGTTCTTCTGCTTCCTGTTTGCGAAGCAACACCCCCACACACCACCCCC
>NW_010307376.1:0-801 GCF_000700745.2 Antrostomus carolinensis
TTTGGTTGGAAAAGACCTTTAAGACCATCAACTCTGACCATTAAAGTAGCACTGTCAGGTCCACCACTAAACCTGTCCCTCTCCTTCTCTGGAGACATTCAAAACCCGCCTGGACACGTCCCTGTGTGACCTACTGTTGAGTAATTGCTGGAGGTAACTAAAAATCAGCAAATGGCTGTGTCCACACACTAAGGGAAAGGTATGATGTTGAAGAAGATCCCAGAGGAAAAATACAGCTGGCATGCAAAGAATCTTCTCCAAGGCTGCCTCCCTACTAGGCCTGCTGCTTATCAAGGAAAAACAGGAGATGGGAGACGGTGGAGGCTTGTTTTTCCAGCTCTCCTTTTGATTGCAGCATGGCACGAGGCCTGATGTGTTGTCTATGAGCAACCCCGGGTTGACCTCTGGCACCCTTGAGACAAATACCCCCCCTTTGTGTGGACCCTGAATTACAACAAAACGAAATGGACAAAAACATAACTCCAGACCACTCCAAGTTTTGGTAACTTCTACCCTAAACGGGGAACGGAAGCGTCTTTTGCCAATCGTCGTAAAGGTATGAGTAGAGTCATTCAAGCTCCACCTTGCAGGTAAAAAATAGCATAAAAATAGCCCAAAGAAAGGAGGGGATCAGGGAAGACACCATCATGGACCAGTAAGGGATGACTCCATCGCTGAGCTCTGACCCCTGGGACCAGCCTCTCTTCCCCCTCCAGCTCCTCCAGTGATCTGAGGGTGAGTTGGAATGCTTTACCACCCCTTTCACGCAACACCTACTGTAGGTGATCCTGCTCTGGCAGG
>NW_010307377.1:0-9418 GCF_000700745.2 Antrostomus carolinensis
GGTGCCCGGTCCTCTCCCCCGCCTGCCCGCTCCCCAGAACGGCTCTGCTGGTTAAAGTCTGGATGTAGGTTCAGCGTGGAGCGGTTGGAGCCATGGAGATCTGCCTCGTTGGTATCCCCAGCTTCCCCCAAATCCGTAGTGAGCACCCTGTTCCTCTTTCCAGCCTCCGGCGTGCTGCTTTTATCTATATCCAGCCATTCAGATAGCTCGGGATTTTGCTGGAAAGAGAAACTACCACATATGCAATTAGATGAGCACTCCCCCGGTGTAGTGTACGGTAAGCTGTAAGCTGGTAGGCCTCAGTGTCATAAAAAATAAAGCTTGAAGTCAGTGAAGCGAGAGGTTTGATTAACAGTGGGAAGGGGTGTGCAAACTGAAAACACCAGGTCTTCTGGCTCTTCTGAAAGGTAAAACCTTCCCCATGTTCGTGCTTCAAAGGTTTGATGAAAGCCCTGAAGTCTCATAGTCATTCTCAAGGTGCTGTGCCAAGATTTCCCAAATTTGCTTTCATCTCTTTCCTTGTGCAGTGATTTGAAATAGATACAGAATTGTAAAGGCTTCCTGCACTTGTTTTTTCTTAAAATGAGGTGACTGTATCGAGAGCTCAAAAATATTTGAGGAAGATTTTTAAATACCGAGGTGTGTACAGAGGTTTCAAACCTTGTTTTAAAACGAGGTAGTGCTGGGGGAATGAAGCTGCTGAATCTGAAGCACAGGTACAGAAGAGAGCGAGTGCTTCAGTGGACAAGTGTCCGGTGTCTGTGGAATTTGAGCAAGGCAAAAGGCTGTGGATGATGGGGAATCTTGTGACTTTTTGGGACCTGGAGGAAGACAACCAGAGATGAGTAAGTTTGTGTCATGTGGAAGAAATACTGAAGACATAAATTGCCTTGCAGGTTTTATTCCAGCTCAAGTCCTCAGGCTGCTGCTGTCTTTGGGGTTTGTGTTTGATGCTGCATCAGCCTGGGTGAAAATGCCAGCTTGAGATATTCCCAATCTTTTCCCTCCTCATCCTAGACACCTATTCCTGTCTTTGCACCCAAGTTGCTGCTCCTCACTCCCGTTACAGCTGTGGGGCTGTGCTGTAAATGGGATCACTGAAATCATCCAGGTTAAAAATAACACTTGGGGGGAGGGGAGCAGTGGCTTTTTAAGCCAGCATCATTACTGAGGAGAGAGTAGTATTGAACAGCAGCCTTGGAAACTTAGTTTAAATCCAGGAATAACCAAGATTTGTAGGCTTCTTGTGGAGATGGTTGCTGGTTTGCAGATTTTAGTCCTGCTGAGATATTTTTAATATGGGTGGCTGTTCAGGGGATTGCTCAATAAATTCCTAGAGCACCTGACAATGCAAAATCCTGGACTTCCCTACCAGCTGAGGGCATGTGTTAAGGAAGAACACTGATCTGGCAGGTAAAAAACTCCCATTCATGTTGTGGTGAGCTGATTTAATGCCCCCACTGTAGAGAAAATTTTAAAAAATATAGGATGAGGTTTTAAAAACATATCTAAAGTATATATCTTTATTTTTAAATAACTTCTAACAATCATAGACAGAAGAATCCTGAGGCCACCTCCCAGTTCAGGAAGGTGTAGGGGGGTGTGTTCACACACTTGTCTTGAGTTAGAAATCTGGAGAAGTTTCCTGTGGCTGTTGGTAGCCAAAGCACAGTAAAGACACATTCCAGAAAATCAGAGGGTTTATTATTCTGAGGTTATTCTAATCAGAGGTTAATTATTCTGCACCTTAATGGGAGAACAACCAGCTCACCTGCAGTACGAGGGGGACAGGACACAGATACTTTTTGTACAAGGGAATGGCTTACTTGAGAATCTGCTGCCATTTCCTGGTTGTCATTGAGCTGGGATGGAATTTGGAAAATAAAAAAAAAAATCATTTGTGTGCTTTTGGGTCTGATTGATTCAATTAAGGACCTGTTAATTAAGGCCTTTTCTCTTGGCACTTTATAATAAGGTGGGGGGAAGCTCTGATGAGCTGCTTCTCTGCTCTCAGGTTACTCCAGAGTTTGGGCAAACGTTGTACAGACATTGAGGTAAAAGTAATTTTATATTAAGACACAAACTTTAGATTTTCCAGATTTGGGTTAAGGAAATACATAAACTGCTCCCTCTTGAAGATCCAGGTATTGTTTTTTATAACCAATCAAGAATAATTATTAGTCCCTCTGCCCAATTCCAATATGATAATGGCTGGACAAGTGCTAATCCACATCAAGTGCTTAAACCAGTGGTGTTTTCTGACCTGCGGGGTGAGTACTGAAACTTTGGCACCAGAATCAATCGTGATTAATCACACAATTAGGAAAACGCTTCATTACCTACATGAAAAGTGTTTATTTGCTTTGTTATTTTTCATCTTTAGTAGCAAACTGAAATTAGTGAAGGCTGCGGTACTTAGTCAAGATATTACAAGTAAACACTTGATCAGTCAGTTTGTGTTTCTCACTCACAGCCATTAAATAGAATAGAATTAAAGAGAATTTGGCAGCCCTCTGTGTAGAATTTTGGTAAGTCTTTCAACTTGAACACCAAGCCCTAAAGAAATGTTAAATAACCTTCCAGTTTTGGCTTTGGGGCAGTGCACTTGTGTTGGCTTTTGCAAGTATACATGACAGAACATTTTCTCTTTATGCCACAATAATAAATGTTACATTTATATGGCTCTTCCAGATAAGCTTCAGAGGGTAAAGCCTTTTATGATTCAAAAGATAAGGCTGTTGCTTCAGTGTCAGCAATGACCAGGTTGATTTCAAGGCCTTAAAAAGAAACATGTTTGTAGTTTATTGTAGCACTTCTAGGTTTCAGGTTGGGGGATTGACCCTCTGTCTAGTATTATTATTATTAAAGGAATAGTATTGAAATGTGTCTCTTGATAGTTTAATTTCAGAGCCTTTTTAACTGTCTGGTAACCTATATATTAAATTTAGTCTGGTTACTCAAGATTTTTAAATAATGTATTTTGTGGTAATATGAATATTTGGGAAGTCTGTAGAATTGTGTAACAATTATATAAACTGACAGTATACAATTGCCATTTATCACAGTTAAAAACCCCCCCAAAATCCTTAAGGGTTCCTTGTGAAATAGTTCATTTCTCACAGCTGGGACAAAACATGGTTGTGGGAGAATCAGACAGTGCATGTCAGTAGCAGATCTGGATCTGAAACAGAGTTCCCTGCTCACAATTGCTCTGTCAGTTGTGTCATCCTTTAGCATGTTCAACTCTTGATTTGTTGGGTGTGTGGGGATGTTTCTGAATGAGCACAATTAAGATTTTTTTCTTTTTTGGGGTGGAAAGAGTTCATCTACTTTATTCATCTGTTAGCTTGAGATTTAATTATAACACCCCTGGTTCTCAGAGCCTGGTTATCAGTGCCGTGCACTCGTATTACTCAGTGTCTAGGTCAACTTTTTTCCATTCTGCTTTTGACTCCTGAGAGGCCTAACCAAGGGCTGGAACAAAGAGGGGATGTGTGGGGCTGTTCTGTTCTTCAGCATCACACTGGAAAGGCACACACGAGTAACTAGCAAGAGAAACAAACATCTGGCTCCTAAAATTCAATTTATTTTTTATTTTTTAATTTTTTTTTCAGCTTCTAATTGGAAATTCTTAACACTGCCACAGCTCCAAACCATCCCCTCTCCAGCGCAGGCTGTAGTGGTGCAGAGCTTTGGAATTGTGTGTGGTTGTCTTCTAATTTCCTGGTATTTACCTGTCTGTAAAGTACCTTCTTTGGAGGGTGCTGTGTGATGATTCGTGTCTCTCATTGTGAACTCCAGTGAGATGCTTCTTGGTTGCAAAGGAACCCATCTTTACTTGAAAGAATTTACAACCTGACGTAGATGGCTCTTTTAAATATCTTTCCCAGTCCCTTTAATACATCTTGAGGATACTCTCTTATATTTAGCAATGTTTAACCTGTATCTGTTGCTTTTTATGGGTTAATTATGCAGTATCTGCTAGATTAAAGAATGTGGAGTCTTTGGATCCTGCTGCATGCCAGTTAAAGATTAATTGTGACGCTCTTGTACGTAAACCTTGAAGAATTAAGCTTAATGGGTGTAGTATTTGTGGTGACTTTCTTTTTTAGGGGACAAATTGTCTAGTATAAATATACAGTCATGTTACCCAGCATTGTAACTTACATTTCCAGCAAATAAAATCAAATCTGAATTTGAGTGTTGAGGGTACCAGGCTGAGTCTTCAATCTGCTGCTTCAAAGTCAGGATCTCTGGGCTCTGTGGACCCTTATGCCCCCAGCTTCAAAAATAGGAATGCCTTTGCTCTTCTCCCCCACAGAAAACAAACCTCTTTCAGTTCTGTAATTCCTCAGGTTAAGATGATTGCATTGATCACAGTGACCAAGGGATTTACTTGTCTGTGTGAATTTGATGCTTCTGAAGTATGTGTGACTGCTGTAGTTGGATGCCCTTTGGAATGAAGTGAATTTTTCCAGTGGGCCAATTAATTGTGGAGTTGGAAACTTGACTACTTGGCTACTATCATTTGCTCGAGATGCAGATTAGTGAAACTCTTTATTCCTTTTCCCATTGAAGTTTTGAATTCTTAAAAAGATCCATCCTAGAACACAACTGAGGTAATTTTAGTTGTCTATTTTTAGAGAGTAAAATGCTAAAAACATACGAGCTTGTTATAATGCTTCATTTAGAAAAGGACTCTGAAGCTGAGTGACAAGATTTTAATTATCCAGTCTTACAAATGGCTCGAGAGAATTAGTTTTGACTCTAGAAGGTGTCTTTTGGTGCACCTCATCCTGTGTTTCAGGCAGGCTGGCATTCTACTGGAGCCATTCACATTCTTGTTTCTAATGTCGAAGAAGATTTTTCCATCAAGTCTTTCCTGCTCTGATAACCAGTAAAAATCAAAAGCTTTACAGCATCTTCGAGTCCTGTTTGGCAGAGCCAAATAATTAGGCTTTTGACCTCTTCTTCTGTCAAATGATGTTATTTTGGAAAAGTTAGGGGGAACTTAAACTCTTATCTTTTATTGGGTGAGATTTTCCTTCCCAGAAACAAGTGCTGAGTGCAACTGTGGGTGAGTAGGAGGTTGGGAAGTGTGTGTCACCTTAGTCTAACACAGGTTACTGACACAGTTAAAACCTCTGCAGTTTTATTGCAGGGCAGACCTGCTTGTGGTGTCTGTGTCTGGCTAATCTCAGTAGGTATTTATTTGAATTCTGATTAATATTCCTAGAATTTCATCAAAAGCAGCAGGTTTAAAGTTTTGAAGCATTCTTTCATTCCAGATATTGGTCTTAGTTCATCTGCTGCTTTTAAGCCATGTCAGCCTCCTGGCAAAACTACTTTAGTGGGGGCCATTTGTAGCTTGCTCTCCCCTTGATTAGCCTCTTCTTCTTGAAGAGTAAATTTATTATATTATAAAGCAAGGTGAAGCAGGGTGACAGTTCATATCTATACAGCTTTATAATTGGTCATACCTTATGCAGTGAGAGGCTTTTTTGCTTTTTAATATGATTTTATTCATGAAAAGCACTGCATGGGTAGAATATCTCTTCCAAAACAGTATTAACAGAAATGTCAAAACATTTTAAAGATGTCACTTACAGTAAAACACATTAATTATGTGTTTTACTGTAATGGGCAATTAATGACAAAACAAGGGGAAATGGGTTTAAGCTGAAAGAGGGGAGGTTTAGATGAGATATTAGGAAGAAGTTCTTCACTGTGAGGGTGGTCAGACATTGGCCCAGGTTGCCCAAGGAAGTTGTGGCTGCTCCTCCCTGGAAGTGTTCTCGGCCAG
This sequence comes from Antrostomus carolinensis, assembly GCF_000700745.2. Taxonomy (NCBI): domain Eukaryota; kingdom Metazoa; phylum Chordata; class Aves; order Caprimulgiformes; family Caprimulgidae; genus Antrostomus; species Antrostomus carolinensis. Next base: position 5,804 of record NW_010307377.1, read on the forward strand.
GCTGGATGAGGCTTTGAGCAACCTGGTCTAGTGGAAGGTGTCCCTGCTGCTGGCAGGGGGGTTGGAACTGGATGAGCTTGAAGGTCCCTCCCAACCCAAACCAGTCTATGATTCTTTGAATTCATCTACATGATACCTGTGGTGTCTGTAAGAGTTGGGCTAGAGGTTCTCATGAGATAAAATGGTCATTAGTTAAGTATGCTGGGTGCTTTATAGTTTTGTTTTGGTTTTGTTCTTACAGGTGTGTCTGTACTTCATTGTTTTCAGTGGATCAGAGGGAGGAGGCTCTCATGCTAGAGCCTGTGTGGCAACATGAAAGCTCTTTTCCCCACTGAATTAAATTATGAGAGCCTCAGAAGTGTGCTGTGCCATGCAGTACGCTGCCAATATTCACATCTGCACGCCGAATTTTGCCTTTCATTCTTTGGGAGTTGGAGAATAAACACTTTTTAGGCTACTGGTTCACTCAGTCCCTTTAAACAATTTCTAGTATGTCACACTCTTTTGTAAAACTGGCTTGATATTTGTAGGAGGTAAGGAAAAAAAATAATCTAAAAATAGGCAATTGCCTTTCTAAGGAACCTCTGAAGTTGTCTCTGCTTAAAACTAAACTTTCTTATTTTGCAGGCACAGCACTACACTGAAAATTCTTCTGTCCTCAGAAGAGGTTGTTTTTTAAAGATCAAGCCTATTGTTAAACCCAGTATTGTCTGCAATTTGGACAGCTCTTTATGCATCTTGAATTCTTCATCCAGAGAGATTTGGATTTGTAGATTGAATAAAGGTCGCTACTAGACATTTATAAAAAGCTTTTCTCATTCTTATTTTTCTGTGTTTTAGAAGACCTCAAAAAACCCCAAACCCTAATATTGTGATGAAAACTCTTGGGCTTTGATCTCAGGCTTTGGGAAATGTTGTAATCCTTTAGTTTCATGTACACTAAATTGAAAAGAAAAATAGGTTTCGGATTGTAAATCTTTTACTAGAAGCATCAGCTCTAACCTGTGTCACTTCAGCTGTTACATTTGCTTGTTTCAGGCTTTGCAAGCATGTTGTTTTTAGAATCTGGTTAAGTTTAGTAGGTAACATTGTTTTTGGTTTTATTACCATAAAGAGGCAACATGGTGAAAACAACACAGCTCTTCAGCGCTGCTCTGTGCAACACCCTACTGCAGGGTGACTTACAAGGAGGGTTTGGAAAGATTCACTAGTAGTTAGGCTTGTCAAAAAGTATAAAACCTTATGTAATATTTATTAGACCAAAAAAGTCTGTTAATAAGAATAAGCCATAAACATTCTCTTCAGAAAATTAGTGATTGAGGTTAGAAACATGTGAGTTAGGTTTGTCTTGTGCTGAACATCCACTGCGAGGGTTGGCTTTCCTCGGAGTACCTGGTCTTAGCCCTCTGGCTCACAGATTATTGGAGCAGATGGACCATTCTTATGATGTGGGTACACCTATTAAGTTATGAATTTAAATTTTTTAAGCCTCTCTTATCACTGACTAGACTTGAATTTGTTTTTGCAGTACATGACGACTAAGGAACCATTTCTTCAGTGAGCTTAGGTAGAACAGCTTCAGACTGAATATCTGCTTCCCTTTCCTCCTCTCCTGTAGATCCCAGTTCCTTTGTGGCACAGTGATAAGTGTCTTGTTTCAACTGTGACACTTCACAGCTTGTTCTTTTGGCTTTCCCTGTAATAAATGCATTTCCTTGTAATAAATGCATTTACACCCAGGTGCTTGGGTGCTGAGCAGGCGTGCACGTGCAGAGCACTTCGCTGATGGTGCTACAGGGGTGAAGGAGCTCTTGATTCCTGGGAACCAGTTTCTGTCACAGCCAACTGTGTCCAGTTTTCTGCTGTGTGTTCAAACATGGATGGTGTTAATACAGCATTTTAATGTTATAAGAGTGAAAAATCAAGATAGGAATGCAAGTCTTTATGCTTTAAGGAACCTACTCTCTGGGGTGGGAAACAGTTCCTTCGTGCATATGTCACACTCTAGTTGGCTCTTATAGAAATTCCTGCTCCTTTATGTAAAGAACTGGCATTGTCTGCTGCTAGAAACTGTACCCTGGACTAGCAGGATTACCAGCTCAATCCAGTCTGATGATTCTAGTGGTTTCAGCCATAAGTTTCTAAATAATTCCTAGTTTAATTCCCAAATATTTTTCCCCCTTTTGTAATTAATTGATATTTAATTTGAATTCCTCTGTATTCGAGCTCTCGCATCCAAATAGAAAGCTGGCACAGTGAGACAGTTTATTACTACACTGGGAGCTGGCCACTTGTTAAATAAAGCAAAGTGTGTGTAGCCAAGAGCTGGCAGAGGGAAAGCTTTCAGGAAAATGTAAAGGCAAATTTCTTGGCAGATGTTTTTAACCTAAGAAGTTCTTACAGTTTAGAACACATTCCCGTGGGTTGTTATTTCTCATCATCTCCAGAAGATGTAACTTTGTGTTCAAAGGTTTTTACTATGATCTCCTGTAGGTTGTCTCTAAAAGGGTTTCTATCTATTTTTATTGGTCTTGGATTCCCAGGCACGTACAAGGACCCTATTGTCCAGCTTTCATACCAATTTTTAACAGGCAGTTCATTCCCTTAAATAATTTACCGTCTTGATAAGTAGGCCTGGATGGCTTGGACATTCAAGTAAGCATGTTCCTGAACAAATAAGAGCAGTCAGTGGAATATCTTTATTGTTTTTTATTATTATTATTTATTGGTCTTGGATTCCCAGGCACGTACAAGGACCCTATTGTCCAGCTTTCATACCAATTTTTAACAGGCAGTTCATTCCCTTAAATAATTTACCGTCTTGATAAGTAGGCCTGGATGGCTTGGACATTCAAGTAAGCATGTTCCTGAACAAATAAGAGCAGTCAGTGGAATATCTTTATTGTTTTTTATTATTATTATTCAAACACTTGATGAGGGAGGGGTTTTTAGATTAAAGGGAGGTGGGAATGCCCTAGCTAAGGGAGCTGAAGGGAATAAGGAACACCCATTTCTTCCTGATGCTCATAAAATTTCTTTTCCAGGTGAAAAATGCAACCAACCAAATTGTGATGAACTGTGCTGACATTGACATTATTACAGCTTCCTACGCACCAGAAGGAGGTGAAGGTAGGATTGCTTTTTTGCCGGAATTATTACATGTTAATCTGTTTAATTTCTGATGTGAGGTGCTGTTGCCAACAACTTTGCAAAATTACATAATAGTTTGATAAACTAACCTACCCCTAGAAGCACAAAATTAATTATCTGACCTTTATTCTCTTCTCATCACTACCATTTGCTTGATGTTTAAAAAAGTTACCTCAAGCTTCCACGAAATCTGCATTCTACTCCACCATACCTGGGTGCTGCAGACAAAAGGCTGGTTCACTCTTTTTTTTTTACATTATTTACCTTTATACCAGATAACTCTGGAAGAATGTGATCTGTACTGATGGACTTTGCAATATTGACAAGATCTGCGACAAGGACTTAGATAAGGAATGCATCAATAATGGCCTGCAGGGGGAAATAAGGCAGTGCAGGGGGAAATAAGGCAGTGCAGGGGGAAATAAGGCAGTGCAGGGGGAAATAAGGCAGTGCAGGGGGGAAAAA
>NW_010307377.1:9651-26490 GCF_000700745.2 Antrostomus carolinensis
AGTGCAGGGGGAAATATAGGCAGTGCAGGGGGAAATATAGGCAGTGCAGGGGGAAATATAGGCACTGCAGGGGGAGATGCTCCTTGGGAAGGATTTGGAACAGTACAGAAGACGTGTAGCAGGATGTTCTGAGTGTGGGACAAGGTGACAAAAGTGGTTGTGTGGAGGAGACAATGGTTGGGGTGCAGTTCAGTGAAAGGTTGGAACTTACTGGAGAAGTCAAAGAAGCAGTATGTGTTTGTAACACACAGTTATTGTAGTTGACATCTTCCCCACTTCTATTTTGAGGAGATTTAGGAGCCACAAAATAAAGTTTTAGCAATTGAAGCGTGAAATGATTGAGGTTTGGAAAGTAAAGCTCCTTAAAAGAGAGTGATGGTCTCACAGTGTGCAGAGCCTTCCTGCTTTTCCTGTGGAGCCTTTGCTGTTTGGAGCACAGCAGCTGTTTGGTTCAGTGTGTGTGACTGTGTAAGTCCTTCAGAAGACAAAAGACTCTGCAGAGCTTCCCATTATATAAAGAAAATGCCACAGTGATGTCATGAGGCACTTTGTTAAAACCATGATTGTCAATTAAAAGAAATGATCTTGATGATGGATAGAAGGAAGGTGTTCCTTTCCCAGGAGAAAGATGTTCTTTGGATTAGGTTTAAACTTCTCCAGGATGCTTATGGAACAGCTGAAGGAAGTTGGAGAGAAGGACAAGAATTGAAATTGTCCTTACCAAATCCAGTCCAGATTTCTTTTCTTATTTTAAATAAGATTTCTTAAATAAGAAATATGCTTTATGCTTTAAGGAACCTACTCTCTGGGGTGGGAAGCAGTTCCTTCGTGCATATGTCACACTCTAGTTGGCTGTTAGAGAAATTCTTGCCCCTTTATGTAAAGAACTGGCATTTTCTGCTGCTAGAAACTGTACCCTGGACTAGCAGGATTACCAGCTCATATAATGAAATACCAGCTCTTAATAATTAAATAAGATTTCTTTTCTTATTTAGGTGTTCTGGGCTGGATTTGGTAGGGACAATTTCAATTCTTGTTGTAGTGACATTATCCTGTGACTAATAGATTTGTATGCAACAAGTGGAATGTCTGCAGTGAGTCTTTGCATTTAAATTTCAATTTGACTTTTTTTTTATTTGGAGTAAACCAGAAAGTTTGTGAAGTGCAAGTTGAGAGCAGCTTAGGTGGATGGGGAACTCTGTCCAAAGGAAGCAGCGTTGGGTGGGTGTGTTGTGGAAAAGCAGAGCTCACTGCAGGAAGTGCAGTCGCAGTCAGAGAGGGCGGCAGAGAAGAATATTGCCAAAGAACTTGGAGTCTGGCCACCAAATTTCGATAGTGAAAGAACAGAGAGCCGTTTCCTACGTGCTTGATTCAGGCTCCTGGGTTGTACCCTGACCTGCCTTTCACACGCTGCAGTTAGTCATCTTTAGTTGACTGGATGCCCTGTGTTGCTAAGAGCTCCTGGAGTTATTTCTTACACTGAGTAGAGGTGATAATGAGAGTGGTAGTACTGGCAGAGCGTGTGTGGAGTCTGTTCCACCAACCACTGTGCCATGGGCACAAAACACCTAGTAATTTTTTTTTTTGGTCATTGAGAAAATGAAAACAAATGGGAAAAGTGTCTAGGAATAGAATAGAGGAATTTGACCTCTTCCCAGTCAAATCAGGAAAAATACATAACATAGAGAGGATCTTTGCAGATACTGGGGGATCTAAAGCAGCTTCTTAAATTTAGAGATGCTTGGAGGGTCATAGTTGGCAGTTTTTGAATGTTAAGTAGTTTGAGCTTCCTGTAAATCTCTCTTTTAGGGAGCTGTGAAACTGTGATGGAGTCATAATTGGTGAATTACATTGTCTTCAGCTTGGAAAGCTTTTCAGATACTGGGGGATCTAAAGCAGCTTCTTAAATTTAGAGATGCTTGGAAGGTTGTAGTTGGCATTTTGGCATAGAAAAAAAATTACAAGTGACTGCAGTGGTGTTTGTTTAGCAGAAATAATCGAGTGAACTTTGATTTGTACTTCAACCTTTAAAAGGTTTTTAAGGCCAGAACTCATTATTTTAGTTTTTTTCCTTCCTAGTATGGCAGGGACATGCTTGGATGCTGATGACTCCAGCTGATGTTTAAAATGGAGACAATCTCTATTTTAATATGTTATCTTTGTTGTTTTCAAAGCTGATTTCCATCTCATAGAGGTCTGTTTTTCTATTCTTTAACACTGATATATTCTCTTTGTAACTTCAAAGTATTAATGGTGGAGCTTAGTGGAGACTTTAAGCCAAGTGGGTTTCTGTGACTGAAGAACCAAGTGGGTTTCTGTGACTGAAGAACCAAGTGGGTTTCTGTGACTTAAGAACCAAGTGGGTTTCTGTGACTTAAGAACCAAGTGGGTTTCTGTGACTTAAATTCTTTCATTCTGATTTTTCAAAGAGCCTTGAATGTGGCACTCTGGACACACAGGAATATGTAGCGTAGGAGCTCACCTCTCAAACTGTTGTATCATAAATACTTGGGGTGTAGTTTTGTTGTTTGTTTACTATAATTATACTCAGGCTTCATGGGGTTAAAACATAGCTTTCAGTTTGGTAAACTGCCAACTAGTATAATGGCTTTGGAAGTAAAATGGCATGAAATTGGCAGACTATTTCCTGGCACCTGTTGCTACAGATCAAGTCAGTCTTACTAATGCTTCTATTGTGCACAGCTTTTGGATGGTAATTGTATAACTGGTCTCAAAACCAGAGTACGAAATAGAGTCCAATGAACCAACAGAAATATCAGCCAGATCATTGGGATTTAGTTACTCAGGTGAGCCTCCTACCAACTGCCTCTATAGTATGTTTGAAAACAAGTGAGGAGCTGGTGATGTTTTCTCCTTTAAAGGCTCCTGGGGAAGAACTGTTCCCTCTTTTAGTTTTGTCCCTCAGTGGGGAAGAATTTGCCTCACGCTTCTCTGTAAATGTGAGACAAAAAGATAATTCACTTCTCTTCTTTCAAGTGTGGTTCTGTTCTGAAAAGTAGCTGAGTGAAAAAGAGACCTTCTTGTTCAGCAGATACCTTTCCCCTTGTTTATGGAAGTGATCTGTTGACTTTTGTGCAGAATAGTTTATTCTTTTCCTAATAATTCTTGTTAGTTTTGAGCATCTTGAGCTCTGTGCCTGTACAACAACAGCAATCTTAGCTGGAACTGTGAGCTGTGTTTTCTTTCCCCTCCTATTCACTCTTCTAGAGATGGATACAGCAGAGGGTAGAACTTGGTCTGTGGAATTTTAATGCAGATTTGCAGGGAAATCAGATTATTGCCCAATATTTGACAAGAAGCTGAGGGAGGATCTCTGAAGCTTTAAAGTCAAAGTAAAAAAAAATTTTGCTGCGTAATCCACAGTTGACTGATAGTGAATAATAAACCAGGAGAGATTGATTACACAGTACTTTGGGGTAGAAAAATCCTCAGTTTCATCATAAAACTAGTATGCTGATTGTAATGGGAGGTTGTGGATTTGCCCTTGGTGCCAGGTATGCTGTGATGGGACAAAGCTACTCAGAAGACTTGAGTTTTCCCTTGCTGAAGTTATGACTGACTCCTCCCACTAATCATAACTAGCAATTGTTTGGGGTTTTTCTTCCAGAAACTAGTTTTTAACATTTATAATCAAACATTTATAGTGCAGCCTTAGCATCTGGGTGTGCATGTGCTGAGCTGCTTTTGTCCACATGGTTGACTTTGCTCAGCTAAATGAAGAAATGAAAAGATATTCCTAAGCAAGTTGATTCTTAAATTAAATTTTCAGGGATTGAGTTTCATATTTACTGAATGTTAAGTAGTTTGAGCTTCCTGTAAATCTCTCTTTTAGGGAGCTGTGAAACTGTGATGGAGTCATAATTGGTGAATTACATTGTCTTCAGCTTGGAAAGCTTTTCAGATACTGGGGGATCTAAAGCAGCTTCTTAAATTTAGAGATGCTTGGAAGGTTGTAGTTGGCAATTTGGCATAGAAAAAAAATTACAAGCGACTGCAGTGGTGTTTGTTTAGTGGAAATAATCGAGTGAACTTTGATTTGTACTTCAACCTTTAAAAGGTTTTAAGGCCAGAACTCATTATTGTAGCTTTTTCCCTCCTAGTATGGCAGGGACATGCTTGGATGTTGGTGCTAGATGCTGATTACACCAACTGATGTTTAAAAACACTGACAAAAGATCACTAGCACTTCTGGAAAGCTGAATTATGTGACCCAAGTATATTTAAGCAGTGCTTTCCCTTGGCCTGGGAGCACAGCTGTTTCACGAGGATGGTAAGGCAATCTGAAATGGTGCTGCTGTGGAAAGGAGCAGTGACAGAACCACACACAGAGTCACAGCATGTCAGGGATTGGAAGGGACCTCCAAAGATCATCCAGTCCAACCCCCCTGCCAGAGCAGGAACCTAAATGAGATAACACAGGAAGGTGTCCAGTCAGGTCTTGAATGTCTCCAGAGAAGGAGACTCCACAACCTCCCTGGGCAGCCTGTCCCAGGGCTTGTCCTCACTCCCTTCTCTTGCCATTCCTGTTTGTACTGTTGAGCAGCCCTGTGGATCAAACTGCACTGGCTGAAAACTGCCTCTACAAAACGGGGGGGAAGAAAAAAGGCAGCTTGGAGACAGATCATTTTCCTGATCCTGGTGATTGTATGTGAATGCCAGTGGAAGGATGGGAATGGGAACATGCAGCTGGTGTCAGGTGGGGAAAAATGAGACTATTGTCTCTGCCCAGAGCCAGTTGTGAAACCTTTCTTTGTTGTAGAAAAGCTCATCTTCATCCTTCCTTCTGGAGAGGACTTGATGTGACAGAATTTTTCATGGCAGAGTGTTTTAAGGAAGCCTGGGCTGTGCTGGTTGGACAGTTTGGGAGTATCTGATAGAGGAGAATACTTCTCACTCCTTTGAAGGATTTTACAACCACTGGTTTGAGACACATGAGAAGATGTGAAAGGGCTTGGGAGCATCAGCATCCTCAGGAACTGCAGCACAGTCCAGTGGCTAATGCTGAGGGAGGACAGCGTGTGCTGTGCCAACACAGAGATGTTTTAAGCTAAAATACTGAATTTGCAGATAGAGTAGGCAGAGTACACGCAGTGGCTGCGGCTCAGTTGATGAGTGCAAGTTCATTAAACCACCCTACCTTAATTGCCTGTGACTTCTCTGTGCCATGGAATGAAGGCTACTTGAAAAAAATTCCATCTCTCTTGCACTTGGCTTTGTCTTCACTTTGAAATAACACGCACATTTGACATTGCTTAAAACCTTTGGCTCGGATCCACGTTTATAAGCATGTAATACAGAAACTGGGGTCATTAACTGATGTATCCATCTGGTTACTGTGCCATTTCAGGAAGTACTCTGTGGAAGGACTGTGATTTATTGAAAATGCTCTTGTAAAATTTGATATGTAGTTCAGGAGAGTTGCTAGATCTGATTTTTATGCCTTTTCTTTCCCCCCCCCTCCCCAAAGACACGGAGCACTAGCAGCTTTTGATTTTCTCATGCGACTTGGTCCAGACTCTGTACTAATGTGCTAGTGATTAACTTGCAACCTTGCAGTGCCAAACTCTCCAAACTTAGCAGGCTGCCAAAATTGTGTTGTTCTCTTCAGGAGCTTTTGTATTCCACGCTGGTAGGAATTCAGACAGCCTTTTACTGCAATTACATCTTTGTTATAGGCAGTTCTCTTAAACTCTTTAACAAAAAGTATTGTTGATGGTTTTCCCGTGGTTCTTTTGCTCTGGATTAAATTATTGGCATTGAATAGTTAGTTTGAAAAAAAAAAATATGTATCTTTGAATCTTTCATTTATATTCTGCTGTTTCAGAAATTGATATCTAAGCAGCTGCTTTGAGAATTACAAAATATTGCTGGAGTTGAGCGTGGAAAGAGGCTCTAAACACCAACTCCTGAATGAGCACAGATCTTGTGAAAGTGTGAATGGGTGTTATTTCTGTTCCAGATGTACTCTTGCCATGGCTTTTAAGTGTTCATCAGAGGCTGGTTGTCATGGCAAGTGGGGCAGCCCTGGGATATCACAAGACTCTGGGCCTCCTTTCCTGGAGATTGTGATCAGAATGTGCTTGGGAGATGGCTGTTTCCATCTTATTTAAACTATAACTTGTTTAAACATTGTTTCTAACCTTAGGGTAATTGAGATCTAACACTGTAAAATTAAGGTTGAGAAGCTCTTTGAAACAAGGTTTCTGCCATGTGTTAAATGTGCTTTCCCAGGCTGTTTCCAGGAGGAAAAAAAACCAACCCTGAAGGTCTTCACCTCCTTCTAGCACTGATGATCTTTCCCTGGATCTTTCCTCATACAGGTTAAAAAGTTTATAAAGTAGAGCTGCGAATTCAAATACACTTAGGAGGACTTCACATTTGGGAGAGGAGGAGATGGGGGAAACTTGATACTCATTGTCAACTTTTGGCAGGAGATCTGCATAACAGGCATTCTTCTGTATTTCTCAGTTTCACTAGGTTAGAACTATGATCTCCAAGTCACGGTATTGTTTGTCTTCAGTATCAGATTGTTTCCATTAGAAGTTTTTAAAAAGATACGAATGTTTTTGGTTTGCTGTAGTCATTTTAAAATACATCCTGGGGAGGGAGGGGGGGGGAAGAGTTTCTGCATTCTTGTCCTGATCTTTATCAGGTGTTTCTCAGGTTTTCATTTAGCCTCTGACCACGGGCTGACAGCTCAGCATTTGCAGGTTGTCCAGCAGTGGAATTCTTCCTCCCATGCAGGCTAACATAAATTTCCAACAGGTATTCAGCTCGTCTTTCCCTCTGACCCAGGTCACTAACGTGCTATTGCAGAACAACAGCTTTGTTGTCTGTTGGACTCTAAAGATAGCTGGGGTCAAAATTCATTGGCTCTGAACGGTGTAGTCAGCAATCAGCTCCACTCTCTTGCTGAGGAGCCTGCTTTCAGACTAGCATGTTGTGTGTTAGTGTTGTTCCCCTGAATATCTGCTCTCCAACTCTCTTATGTCTCCTTTTCTGCTTCAGTATTCTTCAGAGTTATAAGAAGAATCACATAATCCCAGAATTGCCTGGATTGGAAAAGCCCTTTAAGCTCATCAAGTCCAACCTTTAACCCAACACTGACCAGTCCCCTATGACTAACCCATGTCCCTCAGCACTATGTCTACATGACTCTTCAATCCCTCCAGGGATGGGGACTCCACCACTGCCCTGGGCAACCCCTTCCAATGCCTCAGAACCCTTTCAGCAAAGAAATTCTTCCTCACATCCCATCTCAACTGCCCTGGCCACAACTGGAGCCCATTTCCTCTTGTCCTATTTACTTTTTCTTGCTCATTCTCATCACTTGCTGGCATTTTGCTGTCCTTGGCGTGTGTTCTGTTTATATGGTCTATCTCATCCCTCTTCCAGCTGATTTTAAAAATCTTGGAAGTCCTCAGTACAGGCTGGTATTCTAAAGTTCTTCTATTTGATTCTGTAAGGATCTTTTTTTCTTGAATTTGTTTCAGTACTGTATTTTTTTTTACAGCTAAACTACTTTATTGTAAGCATTTAGGTATTATACACCCGAGCATGATGGTTAACTGATGAAACACTGAGCCAGAGCACTGTGAAACCAGTAGTTAAGACTAATTTGTTCATGCAGTTTCTGCATTTATGTTCTCTGTGAGCAGAGGTTGGTATTAACTCCAACTTAAGGCTAAAATCATACTATTCCAGAATAAATAGCACTTTAAATTTTATCAAAATAAAAACATGTTTCCAGTTACTTTTGTCACATATGGAATGACTTAGCTGAACTTCTTGTGAGTGTGCTTAGGCTGAAACTGAATACCTGGGTGCTTGTAGTGATACCTGAGAGTGCAAGACAGGTGATTCTGTACATTAAATTGTTGTTTCAAACAAGCTTTGTCGTTCAAAATTCCCTGTAGTGAAGAAGTTGATACAGTGGCACATTTTTCTCTTAGGATGTTGATCTCTATGTATCACAACACTTTCCAGGAGTCTTTTTTGTCCTTTTTTTCTCTAACAATTCAAAACTAGTATCTCCTTCAGTAGATAACTGAAGGTATTTACTGAATCTTTCTTCCTTGGTTGATTTTGGAAGTACCTGAGAAGGTTGCTAGAGCCTTTGTTGGCATTTCAATATCCTGGGTGTGTTTTCACTTTGATTTGAGTGTTGTAAGTGGGATGGGACAGGCAGCTTGTACTAGGAAAGCTGGTACTTTAAACTGCTTTATGCATTTCCCATGTCTTCCAAAACTATACTGAACTGCTGAAGATTTATAATACAATAAATCTAAGAACTTGTGAATCTATAAATCTAGAATTATACCTCAGTATATCTGCATAGAAAGATGGATCATTGTGTCCAGGCTTACCACGGTTGGTAGTTCAGGATGCTGGTGAGTGCTAGAAAGCATTTCCCCTTTGTTTTGGTGCAGATTTGCATTTCTTAAAGATAGCTGGTTGTTGTGGTGACTGAGTACAGAGTGACACATGCAGCAGAACTTGCAAAGTGGGGTCCTATGTAGCTATTTTACTTTTTTATTGGTTGAAGGAGCATAAACGTGCATCACCTTGAATGCAGCAAGTGAGACTTGAAGAATTAGGAAGGAAGAAGCAACACCAGGTGTTCTCTCTTGACTCTGCCAACTCTAAGCTGCAGGACAGTTTAATTCCTGTGTATCGATTCTCTCCCCACATCTATCCAGCTTGGCCTCATAGTTCAGATGTTTGCATCTCAAATTGATCCAGTGCTGTGTAAATGCCATTCTGCTTAATATTCTGGTTGATTTTGGATGCCCTTGTTGAATAGTTTATAAACTCCAAGGTAGATCTCTGGCTCTGAAGAGAATTTTAAAATAAAATCAACATTGTGTTTTTCTTTGTGGTTCAAACCAAACAAAACCACCTTGCTGTGGATGTCAGTGTGCTTTTGAAAGTAAGATCCACAATTAGTTAAATAAATCATAAATATGCTGTTTGGAATAATTGGCAGAGGTGGAAGGGGCACAGAGGTGCTGCTTTGAGTCTGTGGCTATATAGTCTGATGTAAATTTAGATTTATTTGTCTGAACCAAATAATATAACATGGAACTCCAACAACAAGTGGCATTTCTTTGGGTGCTTCCATTGATACCATTATGGATTATTCCAAATCTTCATTGATTTGGTCAATAACTACAGCATGTTGTTGGATTCAGCTACTTCAGTTAATTTTAAATGTTCACGAGTTACAAAAACATCTCTGGGGCTTATTTTGAGCTAAATAGTCTGGTTTTCTATTTCAGAGGTACATGCCACAGGGTTCAACTATCAAAATGAGGATGAAAAGGTTACTCTCTCCTTTCCCAGTACTCTTCAGAAAGGTAAGAGCTATTTTCATGCTTTCTGCTTGCTTTAACCATGTGTTTAAGACATTTGCACTTGAAAAAGCTGGAGTAGGACAGCTCTGTCTTCCCTGAATTTCCTGACTGTGAATGTAGTGCTCCCTGGGGAGTCTGTCCACTATGAGCCACTTCATGAGCCTCTGGAATTGAAAATGTTCTTTTCACTAATGGTGATGTCTGCTTCCAACACCTGAGGTAACTCAAATTATTTACCTGCTGTTGGGAGTTAGACTCAGAAGCTTTTAGCTACTGATGATCTGTTTTCCTCTTGCTGAGAAAGAGCTAATCTGAATTACTGCAGTATTTTCTTAGGTGTGAATGTACCAATTCTTCTGAAACTGCTGCAGTTTTTTGCTCTGAGGAGTTTGTTGGTTGAAACTCAGTTCCTCAGTTTGAATAAAGTAGTTTATTTCCTCTTGACCAATACAAAGATAAAGATTCTAGGGTGACAAAACTTTAGTGTTCCGTTCTGTGGGATGTTGGCATGTTGCCTCTCTGATCAAGATCAGGTTTCCTCTTTTGCACTGAGAAATTGAGGGCAGAATAAATCCTGAGACTAATTGACTTATGAGCTTGAACGCAGCCAGTGCTCCATCTTGGCTTTTGTAGTGGATTTTGCAAGATGCCATTAGTAACCATCCTATATTTTTGCAAACTTTCCTCAAAGGTAGGGATTTTAGGATCAGACTTCTCCAGTGGCTTAAGGTAGGTCTGTCCTGGTTATTGTGTTGTATTTAGAAGATGAGAATGAATATTGCAGCAGCCTTTGCTGATCAAGTGCTAAAATGCTGTGGTGAGCCTGACTTTGCCTTCATTGCTCTGCTGGAGTTTATTTAGTGTAAGGAGAGCGAAGGGTTGGAGGGAGGCTGGCAAAAAACTGATGGGTGGAAATGAGTCAAAGGGGGATGTTTTATTTCAGAAGGGCAGTGGGCCTGGCCTGAAGATCCACACCAAATCAATGTTCTGTTTGGTACATGCAAATAACATGTTTCTGTTGCAGGGACAGGGTCACTAAAGATAGACTTTGTAGGGGAGCTGAATGATAAAATGAAAGGTTTTTACCGAAGTAAATACACCACCCCAACTGGAGACACACGCTATGCTGCTGTCACTCAGTTTGAGGTATGGGCTCTATTTTTGTTTTCAAGGAATGTCATTATTAATACAGGATTTATGCTTAGAAGAAGCCAAGATATGATTTCCTAGCTTTAGCTCTACCCTCTGGGTAAATTTCAAAAAAATCTATATTTATTTGCTTCTTCCTCTCAGTGTGCATGGGTGATACTAAAAGCAGCCTTTATATTGCGACTTCAAGGTCGGTAAATTCTAGATCTGGCAAACTCCCCAGCTGAGAATTGTGCTGATGTGTGGTGCATCCTGTATATATATATGATTACAGCAATGTTTGAGAACAGCTGTTTCTTTAGATGTGGTCAAATACATCTGTATAATTTTATGAAGTATATTTAATTTTTTTAATAGGATGCTCTGCCTTTATCTCAGTGTATTAATGACATCTAAAATGTGAGCCAGATTCTGTCTCAAGTGTTACAGAATCCCTGGATATAACGACAGAATTTTATCCCATAGTGTAATTTCATCGTTATCTGCCTGGTTACATAAAAACATGGAGTACTTACCTCGTGCAAATAGAACATTTCTTGGGTGCAGTCTGCTGACAGAATATAAATAGGTGGTCTTGTGTGTATGATCTGTGAACGCCTGGGTGCCTTCTCTGCTTTCACATGACTGAGCTTTGCTCCTGTCATGACTCTGCTAAATTTTGCTCAGACTGTAGAATTCCATCAGAGCACAGAGCTGCGTTTTATTTTTAAACCAGGAGTGAAATAAGTTATCACAGTAAGAATAAAACGCAGAGGTCAAGAGTGTCACTGAGGAGACTCTGTACCAGTGATTAGCCATCATTCACCCAACTTCTTGCCTGTAAAATATGCTGAATTTGTGTGTATTTTACTGCCACAATCTCTTGTGATTTGTTTGTTTAATGCTCTTACTTCTTTCAGGCTACT
Source organism: Antrostomus carolinensis (assembly GCF_000700745.2). Classification (NCBI taxonomy): domain Eukaryota; kingdom Metazoa; phylum Chordata; class Aves; order Caprimulgiformes; family Caprimulgidae; genus Antrostomus; species Antrostomus carolinensis. The sequence continues at coordinate 21,080 of NW_010307377.1, forward strand.
GATGCTCGCAGAGCTTTCCCTTGCTGGGATGAGCCTGCTATTAAGGCAACATTTGATATTTCTTTGGTGGTTCCTAAAGACAGAGTAGCTTTGTCAAATATGGTAAGTTCTTCATGGGCAAGTAAACATATTTTTTTTTAAATAAAACTGCAATAATACCAGCTGATTATTTGATAGTTAATAGTGTGTCTGGATAACAGACAGGATTAGGAATATAGGCTGCCTTACTAGCTATTGCTAAGCAACTCTAAATTGAGAGAACTTTTAAAAAGATTATATTGTGATGTCAGATGCTAGAACAAAATCTAAATGGGTTGTACAAACCACAGTGGTGTTTGGGTTTTGTTTGTTTGTTTTAAAAAAAAAATCTTAGCATATGTCATGCCACGTGCTGCTTGATTAAGAGTGACTGGGGGGAAAAAAAAAGTGCCTTTTTGTGTTTATATAGCTGTTACAGCTGCATAAGCAAACATAGCACTTGAGGTAAATAAGCATGTTTTCTGCCCTAGAGAATTTTTCACCAGACCCAGGGTACAATGTGCAAGTAGGAGTAACTCTGTCAGAAATACAAGTGGATGTTTTCAGGTTGTTACTCTAAATATGGAGCCGGTATTTCTAGAAGATGTTGCTGGAGAAGAGCAAGTCAGTTTTAAAATAGACTTTTTTTTATTCCAGTAGCTAAACTTTCTTGGTTACCTGTAAAGTTTAGCTTTGCCCACTGACACATGGTTATGGTTTCTGTTTCAGAATTTAAAGTGAAAGCCTGGTGCCTTATTGGGATGAGGGTAATATCCTCTTTGAAGGACAGCAGCTGGTAGCTGATATGTTTCAGCTGCCTTTGCAGTAGTAGAATATAACATATAGATTATAAAAGTAGGAAGTTGCGGATGCCCCCTCCCTGGAAGTGTTGAAGGCCAGGCTGGATGAGGCTTGGAGCAACCTGGTCTAGTGGAAGGTGTCCCTGCTGCTGGCAGGGGGGTTGGAACTGGATGATCTTTAAGGTCCCTTCCAATCCAAACCATTCTGTGATTCTATGATCTCCAAATATGCTGGGGCATTTTTAGGTAGGAGGGGAACTACATTATGCTCTGTATTCTATAATCATAAAAGAAACCCTTTCACTGTAAATATATGACTCATAATGAGGGAATAGTTAGTCTAGTCAAATGTATTGTGTAATCCAGTTTCACTTCCACAAAATTAACTGATTCCTTTTCATGTTGAAAGAATGTTATTGACAGGAAGCCGTACCCAGATGATGAAAACCTGGTGGAAGTGAAGTTTGCTCGCACCCCTGTAATGTCGACGTATCTGGTAGCGTTTGTGGTGGGAGAATATGACTTCGTAGAGGCCAGGTCCCTTGACGGCGTCTTAGTGCGCGTTTACACTCCTGTTGGCAAAGCGGAGCAAGGAAAGTTTGCATTAGAGGTAAATGTGCTCAGGGTGACTTTACTATTGCTCCAGCCATCTCCCACTGGCTGGATGTAGCTCTCCCCTCTGTTCCATCCCCTAAATCCATGCAAAGCTCATGAGAGTGGGTTTTTTTCCCTTTAATGGCTCAGAGAGACCAGGCTTGATATTAAGCAGAATTTCACTTGTGGACAAACTAATGTCTATATTGATGAAAACATGCAGTTTAATTCAGTTTTGATTTAGTGATGTAGACTTTGGTCCAAAGATGAGAAGTACTGAAGGGTAGACCACAGCCTGGGAGAAAAAGGGGATGGGAGCCTTTGAAACCATTGTTTGGAAGCTGGAAACGAGGCTTCTGGAAGAAATCTTGTGTATACTGGTTTCTTAGGCTAATTTCAGTCACTTTTCATAAGGGCAGTTAATGACAAAACAAGGGGAAATGGGTTTAAGCTGAAAGAGGGGAGGTTTAGATTAGATATTAGGAAGAAGTTCTTCGCTGTGAGGGTGGTCAGACACTGGAACAGGTTGCCCAGAGAAGCTGTGGCTGCTCCTCCCTGGAAGTGTTGAAGGCCAGGTTGGATGAGGTTTTGAGCAACCTGGTCTAGTGGAAGGTGTCCCTGCTGCTGGCAGGGGGGTTGGGACTGAATGAGCTTTAAGGTCCCTTCCAACCCAAACCATTCTATGATTCTATAAATCTTCAAGTTTTACTAATTGTTCCAAATTAACTTTTCTCCTCTTGTTTCTTACAGGTTGCTGCTAAAACTCTGCCTTTTTATAAGGACTACTTCAATGTTCCTTACCCTCTTCCTAAAATTGATCTCATAGCTATTGCAGACTTTGCTGCTGGTAAAGTAACTCACTTTATTGATGAACTGTATTTTATTTGAATTTTAAACATTTAGGAAGAGGTGTGTATCCATATCAATAAACCTTTGTATTTATTTTATAAAGGTGCCATGGAGAACTGGGGCCTTGTTACTTATAGGTATGCTGTTAAAATACTGTCTTTCCCCCCTCTTTGTTCACTAATTCTTGGAAGTAATTGGATTAGTTTTAGGGAGCTGTAATTATTGGGCATCATCCCAAATAAGACTGAGTAAATACCTTCAACTTTTGCTTCAGTTTGGATAATTTTAGCTTCTGCAGCAGCGTGCAAATCTTAGGAAGGCAAGAATGAGCTATTGCAACTACTGTCCAAGGGTGTGAGGTTTTTTAAGTGTCTGGCAGCACTGCCTGTTCTACAAGAGAACTTTCTTGGCTGTTTTTTTTTCCCTGTAAAAGTTAAGTACTTACTGACACAGCTGCAAGAGTTTCTTATTTTATGTTGTAGGCAAGTTGATTAATTTAGCAACCACAGTATAACCATGTGGATATGAGTAAATAAAAAATATTAACTTGCCTTCCTTTTCAGTTTGGGTTTTTTTTTTGTTCATCTGATCAAGCTTTTGTACTTTTGCTTGATATGACATTATCTGTGCTCATTGTTAGAATGATTTTCCTTCCTTTTGTACAACATTGGTCTTGTAAGCTTTGGACTTTAAATTCTGAAATAATTCGAATTTCTTTTGCTAAACTTTTAATTTGGCCTTAAATATTAAAATGGAAATTTGAGCCCAGGTTTAAAATCTCCTTGTCTGCTTATTGCAATTCTGAGGAAATCTGATATTTTACTCCCTGTGGGGGAAGAAAAAAGATGAGTAGAATTTTTTTGAAGCCTTTCTTAATTGTGCTGTTAATTTTCCCCCACCTTATGCTCAGCTTGGCACGCTTGCTTTATCCCTTTGGGGACAGGTTGGCATAACCTGCAGGCCCCATCTATGTTTTGAGATGCACGTTTTTCCCCTGATGAGTTTCAGTCCAGCAATCCTTTCTGACTGACCCACTAAGTCCTGATCATGACAGGGGTGTTGATAGCAGGGAGGTGTGTGCCTGACCTCGGGAGCACTTGCGTGTGGGTGCGTGTGCACACGTGTGTCCTCTACGGAGAAGCGTGTGCTGTGGTGAGTGTAACACGGCTGGTTGTGTGTGTGGAAGAGCTGGAATTCCTTTAGGGGTGAGGGAGGCAGAGAAGACTTGCTGCACATACATCTCACAGTGCAAAGGCAGTTAAGGTTCCTAGATATGTAGGTGAGCTATTTTATAAATAAAGGATAAACTTTCTTCTTCCTGCCTGGGTTTTTTCATGCTTGTCTTCTTGCATGCTGTAAGGAATTGTTGCTCCAGAGCATTCCAACAGCTGTGGAACTTACCAAAGTAATTTAATGTCTAAACTGAAATAGCTTTTGGGGTTTTTTTTCAGTTGTACTGATCACTTTTTTAGCTTGCTTAGGTAATTTAACCTACTTTTGATTGTGTTTTTTGCCTGGGCATGTACCACTCTGTTCAGTTATCTTTGTCTCTTCAATACAGGGAGACTGCATTGCTCATTGACCCCAAAAATTCCTGCTCTTCATCTCGCCAGTGGGTTGCTCTGGTTGTAGGACATGAACTTGCTCATCAGTGGTTCGGAAACCTTGTGACCATGGTATCTAACAGTTACAAGTTCTAGTGTTGTTTGATGTGTTCTTTGACATGTTCTTCATATCATGTATGTGTTTAAGTGCCCCTTAATAGCAGGCATACTACCTTTAAAAACCCAAAATATTTAAATAGTGCTTTATTACCACTTTCTTCTTTACTACTGTGTTCTTTAGAAGTATTCCTAGATCTTTCTATGTGAAGTAATGTTCAGTTGTTTGAATATAGTCTTAGTTAGAGTTGAGCAGGTATCCCATGGAAATTATTTTAGCTGGTCAGATTACTTAGAAGCAATAATCCACTGTTTTTCTTTCAGGTAGGCATGATTCACTCATCAGGCTTTCATACCAATCAGGTGTATCAGTACCAGCTTAGCATTGCAAATTGTTCTGGTCCAGTAGCTGCTCAGGAGTAACTCCTATGAATTACTCTGGATATTTGGGGAGGCAACTGTCTGAATAGTTTGATGTTTAAGTCATTTTTGGTGGGAATAAAAGCATATCTGAGGCAGCAAGACTGAAATCTGTAAATAAATTCCATTTAGTGCCAAAACCTGAAACCTGTATCTGTCAGAGCTTCTGCTTTTAACAAATGGCTTCAACTCACTCTGGTATTTAGATCTGACGTACCTTTTCCCTAAACCCTGCAAACAGATGCTCGAATCCAAATATTTTACAGGTTAGGAAGTTTCTTGTACTGTAAGAAACCAGTGTGCTTGGTAAAAAAGCATAGCTTCTGGAGCCCCAAATCTGCCTTGTTCTGGCTTTTAGGCTGCTTAAAGGAAGTGTGAATGGATGGAGGAAAAAAAACCCAGGGTAAATATTAATTCTAACACTAAGCAGAGGTTCTCAAATTTTTCCACAGTGCTGTGCCTCTTAAAATCTAGTGAGCTGTGTCCTTTCCTGTTTGTGGTAGCACAGGTAGGAGAGCAACACAATATTTAAATGGAAAAGTAATGTTGAAGTAATATATTTTTAGCTTTTAGTACAGTTGAGCAGCTGGAAGCAAGGAGAGCCAGCATCATGTGACTAGACAACACTGTAGGATGCCAGCAAGTGCCTTGGGGACCATTAGTGACCCATGAACCATTCATCGGCCTTCTGACCATTGAGAACTGTGGCAGTAAGCCTGAGAAAGTATAATTTACAAGAATCTCTAAAATTTATATTGAATTAGCTTTTTATTTTCCTTTTGAAGTTCTAAGTCTTCCAAAAATTTTATTTTAAGATATTTTTTTTTTTCTCTCCTTATTTTCTGTTCTGTAATTCAACTGTGAAATATGAAAAAGCATTGTCATGTTACTTCTCATTTTCCAGAAAGCTTTTTCTCCTCTATAATCTGAGGTGCATACAGCATGGCAGAAAGCCTCAGTGGCATCACTGGTTTAGTTTGCCAGTACCAGATCTTATTGACCAGCACAATGTGCTGGTTCTTATGTAGCAAAGATAAATGAAATCAGAATAATTCCAGGGCGGGGCGGG
>NW_010307377.1:26510-30150 GCF_000700745.2 Antrostomus carolinensis
TTAGGTTACCAGTGGGATAAGAGAGAACAACAGGGAGGTGAGAAGATTTAGAAGTCCAACCTAACTGCCCAAGAATCTATTTTGCAGTTGCATTAATCCTTTGGCACCAATCTCTGTGTATTGGAACCTTGTCTTGGAAAACAGATGTGATCAGAAATGTAAAAGAAAATTAGAATAGTCTCCACTCTAAAAATAAAGCAGGGCTTATCTGTGTAGGGTTGCAGTAACAGCTTTCATTATTGAAATTCCACCCTCCCTGGGGTAAATGTTTCATTCATAGGAGAAGCAGGAGTTCTTTGTAGAACAGCTTATTGGACTGATTCTACATCTTGTTCAGTTTCTTCTACTTAAGGGCTCATCTCATCCTAACCACACTCATCTGCATTAACCGCCCCATTTATATTTAAAGAATGGTTGGTAAGTGCAGTTATGCAAAAGGGTGTTTTCTTCCTCAGTATCCGTAGCTTGTTTCCTTATCTCTCCTACTTCAGTTGAATATTAGAAATGAAGGGAAGAGTTTTAAAATGTCAATGTAACATTATTATCTTAAAAAACAAAAAACAAAGCCTACCTTTGGCTGGTGAGAAACGACTTTTAACTGTTTGCTAGATTTCAGGTTTCCATAACCTAGAACACTTTTTAAGATTGCAGGTTTTTTCCTTTATTGTAAGCATACTCTTTAGCAAAAAAAAAAAAAAAACAAAAACCAAAAAAACCCTCCAAAAAATCAGTCTTTTGCAGCTGCTGCTATTTGCTCTTCAGTTTGAAAAAGCCACTGTCATCGTGTTGCCCACAATTCTGCTGCTTTACTGAACCCTGGCCTTGCATGTCACTGACACTTTTCCCCAGCTGACATTCTTCACTGTTCCCTCAGTGGCTCTGCTCTGACCTCTAGTCTAGTCTCTGGGAATTTCATAGAATTTCATTTGTACCTGATGTAGCTCTCCCTGCAGTTTCTAAAACCTAAGACAGAGGTGAAGATAGTTACTGGGTGCTGATTATGCTTCTTGGGCCGATGATGTCTTTACAGAGAGGAATTTGTGTTTATGAGTGTTACCTGTTTCTCTGACTTGTTACTAAACAGCTTAACTTTGCTGGAAACTTCTTGTTGATGAAATGAAGCTCTTAGAATTTTGTTCTTTATTCTACTTTCTTATCTTTCCAGGAATGGTGGACCCATCTCTGGCTGAATGAAGGATTTGCATCCTGGATTGAGTACCTATGCGTAGATCACTGTTTCCCGGAGTACGATATCTGGACTCAGTTTGTTTCTGCTGATTACACACGAGCTCAAGAGCTTGATGCCTTAGACAACAGTCATCCTATTGAAGTAAGTTCTCTCTTTGCTATTGATCATCTCCCTTTTTTTCTTGTCAGCTGGGTGTAAAGAAAAAAAGGAGCTTTGCAGTCACTCACAATGCGAAGGAAAATCTGTGGTTGCACTTACACTGGCTGGATTTTCCTCTACCTGAATTAGTATTTCAGAAGGGAGGTTTGAGGGTCCTGAAGATGATGACTTCTGGAGTTTTTCTGCTCTACTGATGGGAAATGGCAAAGTTGTGATCAAAACTCACTATTATTTGTGTTTATTTTGGTTTCTGATCGAAGTGAGGAGTTTTCAGGCCCTTGAGCACAGCAAAATATCTACTGACTTACTCCAGTGCTCGATAACATAAAACAAAGTGCAGCATAGCCCAGAGCCCAAGCTGCCAAACTGGGAGCTGTGCTAAAAGAAAACTCCTTTCTAATTCTTAGAAATAACTACGGACAAGCTTTCAGAGAGCTTAGGAAATGTTTGATGTAAGAGATGTTGGGTGTTGACCTTGTTTTGTACAACAGGTCATTTTAGAGTGACTTACTCATTGAGTGCGTTTCCTGAGTATGTATTGTTCACAGAATTAAACAACTTCCACTGATTTTTACTTTTGGGTCAAACCAGAGGATTGAAGCAAGATCCCCAAGTCTATTTGATTAAATACCAAAACCTAAATTAAAGTATGTTTAACTTATAAACCAATCCTAACCCAGCCTTATATGAATAAGTTTAATTGACTGGATGTGGAGATTTCAGTAAGATAATTTAGTGATGGATACACGTGTGCTTTCTTCAGTGAGAAAAAGCAGCTCCTTAAACACTAGAACAAGCACAATCAAAACCTTTTATGGCAGTTGAAATTGTTCTCAGTGTTAATTACCCTGTTTACCACAGGTTAGTGTTGGCCATCCATCCGAAGTAGATGAAATATTCGATGCTATTTCTTACAGCAAGGGAGCATCTGTAATCCGCATGCTACATGACTACATTGGTGATGAGGTAAAAAGATTGTTGTTAAAAAGCCAAATGTAGATTATAAAATTTTTTTACAGTTAAAAATACTGTTTTTAAAAAAAAAAAAAAAAAAGTTAAATCTGTGTATTCTGAAAACTTTTCTCCAATTTGTATTTGGGATCTATTTGAACTTAACGAGGAGAAGTAAGATAATGGGGAAAATATGTAAGGAGTTCCAGATGTACATACTGATCCTAAGATTCCTTGGCTAATTCTTGACTATAAATGCAGCACAGAGGGAGGATAGGAAGGACCTCTGTTCTGGTGCCATTACATATTCAATTGTATGTTCCCAGGACTTTCGGAAAGGAATGAATTTATATTTAACGAAGTTCCAGCAGAAGAATGCTGCTACAGGTAACTGGTGGTTATTATGTGCTTGAGGAAAGTGATTTCTGGAGACAAAACTTTTAGTGCTGAAGTGATGGATTCTTAAACAGCTGGTTTTTTTCCACCTAAGATAACTGAAATGTGAGGAAATAATTGCCTTGTTTCCAGTTTCATGCAATGCATCCCCTGCACAGCCAGAATTCAGGATCCTCTAGGGGTTCTCTATCTCAAGAGTACGTGGGTGAGGTAATCTGATAGGGCTGCATTTACCCTTGATAACCACATCTGCCTAGTAATCTAATTTAGAAATAAGAGTATGTGGATTTGCCAAGTAAGCCTTTTGCAAGCTTCCTCTCTCAGTATTGATTGCACGTGTCATTAAACAGTTCAAAGTCTTGTCTAATATCTCACAGTGCTTTCTTTACTTGAACCTTTTTTTGTGTCTCAGGCATAAATATGGAAGTGGAACATCATGCTCTGTCAGCCAAAAACACTCCATGTTTGGTCAGCTCTTTTGGCATAATATATGAAAAACTTAAGGAAAAGATTCTTCTATTTACCATTTTGAATATTTAATGCTCATTTTTATTATACTTTACCACAGTGTGTATTGATTGTGGTTTTTTAGTAGTAAAGAAACTTTCTTCTCCCTTCTCTCCCCTGTGAGTGGTTTAAACTATTTCCTTTTTCTTGCCTTTTGTCTGTTACAATTTGATAAAAACACAACCCAAAACATGAAGGGCAAACTGGAGTAATAAGACAGCCTCCCACTCTCCAGTGCCCATGTAGTGTCCTTAATAGTGTCTGACATGTCACGACTCTGGGAGGGTCCTTAGTCAGACTTTTCTTCTGCAGAGGACCTCTGGGAAAGCCTGGAAAAAGCCAGTGGTAAACCTATTGCTGCTGTGATGAATACATGGACCAAACAAATGGGATTTCCGCTCGTTTATGTGGAAGCTGAACAGGTATATATATATAATA